>NC_079226.1:27805304-27872179 GCF_029633865.1 Lampris incognitus
CATGGTGGATGAGGCCACATGTGCTTGTCTCATACATTGCTGTCTCTTCCAGCCAGCCAGACATGACTTCACCAGCACAACTTCCTCGTTTGGAGATATGACCTCATTCAAGCAGAGAGAGTAAACATTATCCACAAGCAACTGAATAGTCTCATCTATGCTGCCCGCTCCCCAGCAGAAACCCACAGCAGCCTTACAAGCTGTTCAAGCCTTCGATAAATCATGCAGTGTTTACTACTACTGAGGAAGAGTGGAAACCCAAATCTTGGATGATCCTACCTTGCATAATTCAGCAGAACTGAGAAGGAGCTCCAGCAGGAAGCTTCCTGGCCCAGGTTAATTTCCTCTGAACTTCCTCAGCCCCTTCATTCATTTACAGTATTGGAGTGCATGGGTTGTTTACATTGCTTGGGAGTGGAGAAACAGCCATCACTACTTCACTTCATGTCCCCATTCAACAAGTCTTCTGACCCATACGACCACATAGGTCGTTTGTCCCCTAATATGACCCACAGGAGCATTTCCTAAATTAGCGCTCCGACCGGCAGCAGGAGATATGCCACAGATACTATTCGCCCCTGTGCATTGTGGGTTTTTTAAAACAATTTGAGAACAACAGAATATGTGTGGTGCATCGACTTCGTTTTGCACTTCTGAAGTTCTTACGCCGCAGCCTTTGTATCTTCACCTTTAATCTCGCGTCTCTTTGCTCCTTGTGGACATTTGTTTCATCTTCTGTGCATTTCTCTCTGAACCCCATTCGGAAAGTCTATGCTTTCTGCAGCATCTTTCATCTGTCTCGCCTGTAACGTGTACTACCGCCCTTACCCAGCATGGACACATATTGGTATTTCTGAAAGGAGACTGTTTCCAAGTGCACACACTCCATCTGAGCTTGCTCACCACTGCTCAGAACATCATACATCTCAGGCGTCCGGGTAGTGTAGCGGTCTACTCCGTTGCCTACCAACACGGAGATCGTCGGTTCGAATTCCCGTGTTACCTGCGGCTTGGTCGGGCATCCCTGCAGACACAAGTGGCCGTGTCTGCAGGTGGGAAGCCGGATGTGGGTATGTGTCCTGGTCGCTGCACTTGTGGCTTATCTGGTTGGTCGGGGCGCCTCTTCGGGGGGGAATAGCGTGATCCTCCCACGCGCTACGTCCCCCCTGGCGAAGCTCCTCACTGTCAGGTGAAAGGAAGCGGCTGGCGACTCCACATGTATCGGAAAAAAGGGGAAAATCCAAAAAAAAAAAAATCATACATCTACGTTCACCTCAAAAGCTCTTTTAGATTGGGTGGTGACACATTAAACACTATTTGTTGTCTCCATTCTGGTCCTCCTTCTGTCATCCTGGCCCCTTTGGCTCCCCCCCACCCCACTCCCTACCTCTGGGTGTCCATGTCTGGTAGCCAAGCTAGCACTTGGCTATCAGTCACCTCCTCACCAAAAGGCTGTGGGTAAACCCAGAGGACTGATGTTTCCAAACAGCCAAGCAGTTTCTACGCCCATCCCCATCTGAGTCCACTTGACATGTCCCACTTTGGCCTCTCAAGGGAAAAGAAACAATGGAGAGGACGGTGGGTTTGGGATGTACTTTGGAGCTGTCTGGTGACGCTGACAGACAGCTGACGCATGATGTCTGTCTACAGGGAGATGAGATGGATGGAGGGTGTGTGATGACTGCATTGAATGATGAAAATTTTATAACACACACTCTCGCTCACTCTCTCTCTCACTCTCTCGCTAACACACACACCCACACACACCCACACACACACACATTTCATTTCTCCCTATTATTGATGATTCATGAATGTCCTCAATCGGGGAGTCATGGGGGCCACTCCTGAATCACTCCATCACTCACTTGAGAGCGATCTTTTATGGCATCCCCCTCCCCACGCCCGGCCGGGAAGATGTGATTAATTCATTTCTTTTCTTTATATCACAGCTTTGAGGAAATTAATTTTTAGTTTTTGAAAAAAAGTAGGCACCGTACCATTCCCGGAGTTAGTCCCTAAGGAGACTGGATGTTTCTCGAGTAATTTCAACAGAATATGTTTTACTTTTTCTTTTCTTTTCCAGAGGAGCAGCATCTCTGGCGGAGGAGAAAGGTGTGTTCAGTGTTTTGCCGATGTTGGCTGTTGCAAGGTTGATCGTGTGACTTTGCTGTTGTAACGTGGTTTCCCTAACCAGCATGTCGCCATGCTTGCTCCGTGATCTGGAGTGTTTCCTTTATTCAATCTTGAGCGAGTAACATTCTGTTATTTCGTCCACTGTAACCCCCCCCAAGGTTCTTCCCTCATACACGGCTCATAAATACATGCACAGCACAGTTAACTTCCTAGATACACTGCCCTTATCTGCTCAGACCTGCTAGCATTACACAGTCGCCCGTGCCCATTTCCTGCTGAAAGTGGAGCAAGCAAATACATCACAGTCGGAGCCGCAACTGGCAAAGAAACAACACAAAGCAGAACAGATGTCACACTGCCTTTATTCAGTCCAGAGTCAATAGTTCAGATGGGAATCCATGATTACGGAATGAGCTGATTTTGTTTGCCGTTTTGGGGTGGGGGGGGGTTCTCTCTGCCCCACCTCGCTGTCCGTTTCTATCGACATCACTTGCTACCAGACCTGAATTCTCTGAGTCTGAGGCTCCTTAGCTCATTCTAAAGGCTTTTAACACCCAGTGCATCACTGAGTGCCTGGCACATCTGACTGAGCACGAGTAACACATGTCCCCCCTCCCGGGATGAACTCCGAAATGCATTAGCTCAGCGTGGTGTTGTTTGTGCGAGGTGGCAGCCATGCCATGCCATGTGGCAGTCAGACTGGTGGTTACGGGAGTAGAGGAGGTGCTGCTGGCCGGCTCTCTCACACTGGTCCTTTAGCTGACTCAAGATGGAGAGACTGGACCATACACGGGCCTGTCCTGTCACTGTGGTGACACATTGTACCAACAAGAGTCACACACCTACACACACACACAAACACACACACACACACACGTGTGCATAATCATGCAAACACGCATATACATCAAGTCAGAACGGTGTCTGGTAGCGTCGACGTGCCCGCGGCAACCAGTGCAGAAGTGAGGGTACTAGATAACCCCTCACAGACCTGTGAAAATATCACAGCGCTCCCCTTCCCTCCATCCTCTCTTCCTTTCTTCCTTCCTCCCCTTTCTTCCTGGAGCATCTTCCCCACCCCACGTCTCTTTGATTAGTTGTTTGCTCATCAGGGCCGGAGCTCAGCTGTGGCCAGCGTGCTATCTTCATCTCCCTGTCATCGGTTCCCTCTCTCAGAGCTGCCAGGGGCAATTCTTACCGAAAACTACACATCCCTGTACACACACCCACACACACACACACCCATACACACACATACACATGCACAAGCGTTTTGGGTTTTTTTTTTTGCAGCCACGTGCCCAGACGTCCTGGTGATGTAGGAGGGGTACTGTTAATAACGATGACGGATTGAGTTTTATTATCAACATGTTCACATTAGTGTGACGACAAGTCATTTAGCGCTGAGGTTATTAAAGATTTAAACCACTTCAAATGAGAGAGGAAATGACACTTATACAAGCCTGGGGCCGCCGTTTTCGCAGATAAAGGTAATAAAGTCAGCATTCCTGTTGAAATCTAAAACTGTGCAAGTCTATCTGCCAGTGTCCAGCATGAACGGATGACGAATGCCACTGTGCCCCGTGGTTGACACGTGCGGTGTGACTCAGATATCCCGGATGGAAATCCAGAATGACTAATGGCACAGTTAAGTACACATGGCCGTGCTGAATCATATTGATAAGAATAAATTGCCGCTCGTTTCTTGGATCATGCGAGAGTTGGAGTGACTGCCAGCGTAGTGGCATTATGTAATGGGCAATCACTTTATACATCACAGAGTTGCCATGGTTCCCATTCATTAAGCGTTTTTTTTTTCCACTTCACCTCTGTCCCCCCCCCCCCCTCCTCGTGTCTATTTTTTTGTTTAGTGCGCATGGGTGTGTGCACACATGTGTGTCCACGTGCATTGTTCCTCTGTTTGTGCACCTGCTGAAGATTAAAGCGGGCTGGATGGTCTGGGGCTCTTTTGAATGTGGCAGGCCTAAAAACAGCCTGTTTCCATTGGCAAACACGGATTTCAGGGCTGAGCCCTGCGTGTCCTCTGCTTGTTATTCTTGCAGCCTCTTCTCTCCTTCTTGTTCACCTCTCTCAGTGCACACACCAGTAGTGTGTGCTGAACTATGATGCCTGTTTCCTGAAATCCCTCCCTTCACTCATATTACCTGACCAGTCTCTGTCCTCATACACTGATTTTTTTTTAAACATTTTTTTGGTTTGCTGTGCCCGGCAATTGCCTTTTTCTGTCCTCGCTTTCTAATACAGTAGTTGGTATTCCACTCTGCACCGCTTATATCCGGTGTAATGCAGAAATGTCATTCAGCCTCACGTCTCGCTTTCGGGCATTACCATAGAAATAAAGGCAGGGGGACGATGTTATCAAGACTCAGCTTCTGAATAAGTCAAAATAACACCTTGAATGATATTCGTACATCTCAACATGGGTAATGACGATAATCAAAATAGATTTCCTTCACTAATGTCTTAGATATGGATTGGTCCAAACTGGACTTGTAAATAATTCTGTTTCAGGAGTAAGCACTTCCACAAGGGGAGTTATTTAAGTACATATAGAAGATTGTGTAAAAGTTTGTCATCTCCAGTAGCACGGCAGCACGGTGGCCCAGTGGTTAGCGCTGTTGCCTCACAGCAAGAAGGTCCTGGGTTCGAACCCCTGGGGTTGTCCAACCTGGGGGGGGTCACCCCAGGACATCTTCTGTGCGACGTTTGCATGTTCTCCCTGTGTCCGTGTGAGTTTCCTCCGGGTGCTCCGGTTTCACCCGCCATCAAAAAGACATGCATGTTAGGGTTAATACCCCTGTCTGTGCCCCTGATCGAGGCATGGCAAGACCAGCTGGAGTTGGTCCCTGGGCGCTGCACGGCGGCTGCCCATTCCTCCTAGCTACACAGCTAGGATGGGTTAAACGCAGAGCAGAATTTCGCCACGGGGATTAATAAAGTATCTCAAAAACCAAAGAAAAACCCAAACCAGATTCAATAGTGCACTGGGTTAAAAGACTAACACTCATGGTAAATAAATCATGGTACCAGCTGTAAACCAAGCCACAGCTCACATGACAGATCGACACACACATTGTACGGTGGTACTTTGTTATCACTCAGATGCAATATAATGCTCTGTCAGGTCATACTGGGCTACAGAACTGCACTACAACATGGACCCAACACGTCACAAGTCTCCTACTTACAACATTTACTCGCTTTTTTTATTTTTGTAAAGTCGAATCTATGTATGGAAATGGATCTAAACGTTGCTGCAGCTGAGCGTGACTCGGCTTTATCCGGGCATCCGGGTGGCGTGGCGGTCTATTCCGCTGCCTACCAACACGGGGATCGCCGGTTCGAATCCCCGTGTTACGTCCGGCTTGGTCAGGCGGGTGGGAAGCTGGATGTGGGTATGTGTCCTGGACTGCACTAGCGCCTCCTCTGGTCGGTCCGGGTGCCTGTTTGGGGGGGATAGCGTGATCCTCCCACGTGCTACGCCCCCCTGGCGAAACTCCTCACTGTCAGGTGAAAAGAAGAGGCTGGCGACTCCGCATGTATCGGAGGAGGCATGTGGTAGTCTGCAGCCCTCCCCGGATCGGCAGAGGGGGTGGAGCAGCGACTGGGATGGCTCGGAAGAGTGGGGTAATTGGCCAAGTACCGGGGAGGAAAAAAAAGTAAAGAAAAAAAACATGCACGGCTTTAAACTAAACTCGATTGAGGTGGCTATAAAGGACCCATATCGATGTGTTTCAAATGGTTAACATTCAGCTAAACTGGAAAGGACTGGAATTCCTGCGGACATTTTATACCATTAATGTGGGTCAACCCACAAGGAATCGTGCTACTGACCCTGGTAATGTTAGTGCCATGCTAAACTCATTGGGCTACCGTGGTTGGACACTTCTGCAGCTCCGTACATCTGATTTTCAAATTCAAATGTAAGCTAATATATAATGTATATGACCGCAACATACCGGAGTCTCACACTGGAAGACATTCATCCATTACTCATTCTGGGTCAGTTCACTGGCTCCATTTTCAGAGTAGCTGCCTTCTAGGGACCATCTCCAACAAACTCATAAATATGCTAAATTACTATAAAAAATATGTGAAACTTTTTTTTATGATGAGTAAAATGTGCATTTTGGGATTGCAGCTACAAGTAAAGTTATACTATAATGTGGCAATACTGTACTTACGGTTGCATAGGTTATATCCACTTCATAGTCCTTACTTAGTACTTAGCAGTTTACAGCTTCATATTTTCTACAGGTTTACCAATGCGCAGATGTGTGGGCTCACCTACACTGCAGTCTTAGTGTGTAGGGATTGTAATGGGTTGATCGATGGATGAGATCAATATTGCGTGATGACTATTTTCATGCAAAACACAAAATTTAAACATCTCCAAAATTTGCCAATAAAATAGATAAGGGATTTAGTGCTGTTGAGAGTTTTAAGAGCCTTAATATTTTGGGATTTAACACAAAAGACATTTAATCGACGCTATACCCCCCCCCCTTATTTGTGACACAGTTTAAGTAAGCAGCATGAAAAGCGACGCCGTCTCATTGTTTGGAAAGTAGATTATCTGTGACTTTAAAACTCCCACTTTAGGCCACGCAACACATCGCTGTGCTGCATGAATGCCACCACAACAAAAGAATGGCTGGCCAGTGAAAAGAGAGAGAGAGGGATGGGAGAGAGAGAGGGGATGGGAGCGTTAATCTCTTTCCCAACGGAAAACCCCGCTGGAGGGAGGTGAAAGCTGCCCGGTTTGTTTTTAAGGAATGAAACCTCTGTCACAAAAGTCTTTCCTTTTCTTTCATTCCCCTTCTCTTTCTAACCTCTTGCTCTCTCTCTCTCTCTCTCTCTCTCTCTCTCTCTCTCTCTCTCTCTCTCTCTCTCTCTCTCTCTCTCTCTCTCTCTCTCTCTCTCTCTCTCTCTCTCTCTCTCTCTCTCTCTCTCACACACACACACACACACACACACACACACACACATTGTCTCTGTCTCTGTCTCTCTCTCACTCCCTTCTTGCATAAATAAAGCGCTAACCCTAGGTGTGCGCATGCACGGGTTTGTATGCGTGAGCGAGTGTGCTAAGAGTTTCATGTGGCACGTGACTTCTGCCCCATCATTTGCGTGGCGAAGGTGACGGGGAAGTGAGTGGGGCAATTGTGTCATCGCAAGACTGTACATATGTTAACGGCTCCGGCATGCAGCATCATGCCTGACACACAGACCACCCAGTGGGTAGCCGGATTTCTCCCTCGAGTGTATTCCTCTTGCCACCCTTCTCCTTCCTAGTGCAGGTGCCACTATCAAACACGGTTCTCGGCATCCAGGTAGCGTGGCAGTCTATTCCGTTGCCTACCAACACGGGGATCGCCGGTTTGAATCCCCGCGTTACCTCCGGCTTGGTCGGGCGTCCCTACAGATACAATTGGCTGTGTCTGCGGGTGGGAAGGCAGATGTGGGTATGTGTCCTGGACGCTGCATTAGCGCCTCCTCTGGTCGGTCAGGGTGCCTGTTCGGGGGGAGGGGGAACTGGGGGGGCGGGGGTAGAGTGAGCCTCCCACGCGTTACGTCCCCCTGGCGAAACTCCTCACTTTAAGGTGAAAAAAAGCGGCTGGCGACTCCACATGGAGGCATGTCTAGTCTGCAGCCCTCCCCGCATGCTCGGGAGAGTGGGGTAATTGGCCAAGTCCAATTGGGGAGAAAAAGGGCGAATAACCCCCCCCCCCCAAAAAAAAACAAACAAACGAAAAAACATGGCTCCCTTTTTCTATTGCTTGGATTTGTCTCATGTGTTTCTCTGTCAGCTGTTGGGTCTATTGGACCTCTAAAGTTTAGAGCCCTCACTGCAAAAGATGACCTCTCCCTTAATCATTTTTTTCTTTCTATCTTCAAAATGTTTTAATGTAAAATGGAAACACTCTCACACTGTTATACCACAGGTTTATAAGGAAGACATGGTGGTACAGACTTGTTTCATGGCCTGTGTGTTCATGATGTTAAAGTGACGAAAGATTTGTAAGAACTGTGTCCCGGGTATCGGCCCTGAACAACTCCTGTCACACTGACCTGTCCTCTCTTCAGTTGGCCCACGGGACGTCGTTAAATTTGTTCACCATGAATAAGCTAGGGCAGCCCATTTGTGCCACTCAACAATCAATTGATTAGTTGTTGACGAATCATGATCAATTAAGGCATCAATTAAGAAATGTACAAATTGACGAAACAAAAGATAAATGAGTCAATTTGACCGTAAAGAGTTTTAAATAAACTGATAACAAAAGTAATAAATTAATTGAAAATACATCTAAATCAAAATGAGATAAAATAATTTGTCAGTCACTTTTCAAGTACCCTTTGTAATTTCAATTTTCCACTGTGCCATCATCTCCCAGATGTTTCCCAGATGTTCTTGGTCAAAAGTTAGCAGTGGTCACTGATCCAACCCGATCCACCTTCAGATATTCAAAGAATCTGCTATAACCGCTTTCCAACCCCTAATACTAGTCTTCTGACGACCTGGTCATTGTGATGGCAGATTATGTGACAAAGAAAATCTCTTCCACATTATGTGGCAAAAGAAAAATAATGCTGGCGTGCAAAATGAAAGCAAAGACGTTATCGCAGATAGTTAAAACATCCAAAGGCGGGCAGAGACCTGTCTCTCACCGGTTACCCTCTCCTCCCCCTCTTTTCAGAGCCCGGCCCTTTGTGTGCTTCACCAGCTCAGGAGCTGAAGAAATGTCAACTTTGCCTCAAAGGCCACCCAATCAGCTGGAAATGTGGGCGGGACTTCAGTATTCTAATTAATTAACTCTGATACCTCGTTATATATTCATTTGCTCTTTCACCGTCAGTGTGTTGTTTGGTATACCACCAGCCGTTACTCTGTTCTATGCAATGGAAAGATGCATCCTCGTGATCTTTACTGTAATTCTCATTTATTATCCCATAAAACAGTAAAGAACTCTGCTATGTCATTCTGTTTTGTTCCTACCTCCAGGCTGTGGCCTTTTTCCTGCTTCATAAGAGATGCATCTTGATTCAGACCCGTCCCTGTACATTTATACTGTGTGGGTCTGCAGCCTTGCTGTGCCTCGGTACTCTTCTCTCGTTCTGCCGCTTATCTTGTTGGCCCGAGCCTGGTTAGCCCATTATCTGAGGCTGTTATTTGGCCAGCAATCTCTCTCTCTATATATCTATGTATCAATATCAATGTGACTTCCCCCCCCTTCCAAAATCATGGTCCATTTATTCTTACCCAACCATTATTAAAGCCTGGCTGAACAGTGTGATGTATGGCATTTTGTTTTAGCCTGACTATGCTGACACACATATTACTTCTATTTAGGCAGCAGTCACACACACACACACACACACACACACACACACACACACACACACACACACACACACACACACACACACACACGTACGGGCTCAGGTTCAGGAAATCTTTCTCATTTATGAGGGTTGACAGTTTTACTAATTAAAGTGGTATCGCCTGGCAATTATAAAGACATGAACACGAACTGCCTGACTAACTGGCCAGTGAGTGCGCAAGAGAATTTGTGTTTTATAGAGATGTTTGAGCACGGCAGCATTAGTCAATTTTTGACATAATAATTCATCCGATTCCCTTTATATTTCATTGCAGTGCAAGAGGGAAGGGCATGAGCATGTGCCGTGACTTGAATATCATGATCACAAGCATGGGTCTCCAAGAGACAGCCAGGTTTGGTTATCCTGTCGACCTTTTGGACCATTACGCTACCCCTACGACCACCTCGCTCGCTATTAATGCTTCCATTAAGGCCATTTACTGGACACCCTACTGTCTGTCTATCCTAAAGAGCTTGTTCTGGGCCTTTACAGTATTTATGTAAGGTCATGTTGTACCAGTTTGTATCTGTAAAAACTCTGGAGCCTTCGAAGTTTTTTGGGGGGGATTTTTCCCCCCTTTTTCTCCCTAATTGTATCCGGCCCATTACCCCACTCTTCCGAGCCATCCCGGTCCCTGCTCAACCCCCTCTGCTGATCCGGGGAAGGCTGCAGACTACCACATGCCTCAGTCGCCAGCCACTTCTTTTCACCTGACAGTGAGGAGTTTCACCAGGGGGACGTAGAGCGTGAGAGGATCACCCCCCCCCCCAGTTCCCCCTTCCTCCCGAACAGGCGCCTCGACCGACCAGAGGAGGCGCTAGTGCAGCGACCGAGACACATACCCACATCCGGCTTCCCACCCGCAGACAAGGCCCATTGTGTCTGTAGGGACACTCGACCACGCCCGAGGTAACGCGGGGGATTCGAAACAGTGATCCCCGTGTTGGTAGGCAACAGAATAGACCACTACATTACCAGGATGACCCGAGCCTTCAAAGTTTTGAATACATCTTTGCACATGTCCACAACGAATTTGTTATTCTTGTTTTTGCACTTAGTGATTTTAAGGCATTCTGTAATATAATGCCCATCCATCCTTGATCTTATCCTGCTCTCCGGGTCGTGGGGATGCTGGAGTCTGTCCCAGCAGGCACTGGGCGGCAGGCGGGGTAATACAATGATTTCATATAATTTCATATAATTCCACAGTATTCTCCAGCACACCTGCCATGTTGTTACACATGACTGCCAGGCTGGATGACTGGATAGTTGGAGGGCTCAGTGGATGGAAAGAAGTAGTGGCGAAGAGAGGTGAGGGTGGTTGTAGGGATGAGTGAAAAGCGAAGGATTGTGGAGGGATTAATGGATAGATTGCTGCCTGGATGAATGAATGATGTGGTCAGAGTGAGAGTGGAATGGATACAACAACAGAACGAAGAATACAGACATACATTATTCACTTATCTGGTCTACGGAAGCACAAACACAATCCCTGTTCATATGTTTCTGGGGGGGAAGTTCGTTTACTTAATTTTTAACACATAATTCTTGGGAGCCCATCAGCCAGTTCTGTTTTTCTCTCTCTCACTAATATCCCCTCTCCACCAATGTGGTGTCTTAACTATATACCTAATATTATCGTTTCCAAGGGCAGAGTTGGGAGACCAGGAGACAGGGTATAATGAACATATGGTCATCACATTAGCTTGTGAGCTAACTGTCTCCAAACTCACTACCGCGTGATGCTCACTCTCCCGGACTGGAGAGGAGGCGCACCCTGCATGTCAATGAGCCCAATTCCCAGTTTACCAGCCGAGTGCACAGGGCTCTTGTCTCACACACAGGCTGCCATCTGCACCCTGAATGGGTTCTCTAAGAAGACGTGTCTATGCACTGTACGTGTGTGTGTGTGTGTGTGTGTGTGTGTGTGTGTGTGTGTGTGTGTGTGTGTGTGTGTGTGTGTGTGTGTGTGTGTGTGTGTGTGTGTGTGTGTGTGAGAAAGAGAGAGAGTTTGAGTGTGTAGATGCCTGTGTGTAGCGGTGTTAAGATGAGCAAGACTGTGAGGGAGTCGTCTAAAGGATTGATTCGTTGTCATCCCCACATATTGGCCTGCCTGTCTCACAGCCTGCTGCTTCCAGAGGCAGAGAGATCATTGAGAAAAAAAAGATCTATTTTTAGACACGAAATAGGAAGGATATAAGTGAGTGTGGTGTGCTTGTTGGCTTTTTTTTTACCGTTTATCTGCATGTGTGTGATTGTGTGGCCTATGTGCATGCACGTGTGTGTGTGTGTGTGTGTGTGTGTGTGTGTGTGTGTGTGTGTGTGCATGTCTGTGATTATGCGTTTTTGTGTCGTGTGTGTGTGTGCATGTGCATATGCAAGGTTAAATCTTTCGTAAAGCTGGTGTGCGGTGATATCCTGTTCCATGAAAACATTGCAGAAAAAGCACAAGCCATCTTTCATTTCACACACATTCACATAATGCACACACATACCAGTCTTCAAGAAACACACACACACACACACACACACACACACCACACCACATACACACACACACACACACACACACACACACACACACACACACACACACATCAGGGTCGCATTTTAAAGTAACTGCAATGAGGCCTGACAGTAATGCTGGATCTGTATCATACACACACACACACACACACATATGCATACATGCATGCACACAAACATTTATATACACTTACACACACACTTACACACACACTTACACACACACACACACACACACACACACACACACACACTTAGATATGTACACACAGTCAAGCACACCTCCCCAACAGCGTCACGTGATGTTTCTCTCTCTCTCTCTCTCTCTCTCTCTCTCTTCTCTCTCTCTCTCTCTCTCTCTCTCTCTCTCTCTCTCTCTCTCTCTCTCTCTCTCTCTCTCTCTCTCTCTCTCTCTCTCTCTCCCCCCCTTTCTCTCTCTCTCTCTCTCTCTCTCTCTCTCTCTCTCTCTCTCTCTCTCTCTCTGCCTGTCTGTCTGTCTGTCTGCCTGTCTGTATGTCTCTCTCTCTCATCCGTGTCTTTCATCCTGACAGGCGCCAGTGGCTGGTGATCCAGGCTGCCCATTAATGACACATACAGCAGGAGTGGTGGACACATGTACTGGTAACAATCTGAGGACACATGAAAAAGTTCATCAGTCCACTGGACGTGGGACGTCTTTTCAAACGTGACCTACCTAAACGGAAAAGCTTGATCTCTTGCACATCTTATCACTATGATGTTCTACATGTGCACATATGATATTACACACGATGTCACTAAGGATTAGCTTTGACGTACATTCCTCTTAAACTGACATTAGGGAAGATTTTATGTTTGTAACAGCAGGAACAACAGCACTCTTAGATATGGACTTTGATATGGTCTTAGATATGGTCTTAGATATGGACTTAGATATGGTCTTAGATATGGTCTTAGATATGGTCTTAGATATGGTCTTAGATATGGACTTAGCTATGGTCTTAGATATGGACTTAGCTATGGTCTTAGATATGGTCTTAGATATGGTCTTAGATATGGTCTTAGATATGGACTTAGCTATGGTCTTAGATATGGTCTTAGATATGGACTTAGATATGGACTTAGATATGGTCTTAGATATGGTCTTAGATATGGACTTAGATATGGTCTTAGATATGGTCTTAGATATGGACTTAGATATGGTCTTAGATATGGTCTTAGATATGGTCTTAGATATGGACTTAGATATGGTCTTAGATATGGTCTTAGATATGGACTTAGCTATGGTCTTAGATATGGTCTTAGATATGGACTTAGATATGGACTTAGATATGGTCTTAGATATGGTCTTAGATATGGACTTTGATATGGTCTTAGATATGGTCTTAGATATGGTCTTAGATATGGACTTTGATATGGTCTTAGATATGGTCAGCGCTGAGGGCCTCATGCAGAGGAAGACAGAAACAAAGCCCACCGATGTGTGTTTGTGCATCTGATGTTCTCCAACACCTCGTCTGAGGACAAACCTTATGCTCTAACTGCGCATGCTTGAGTATTTGCTCATGGTGCTCACTGTATGTCCGCCTTGCCATCTGTACAATGTTGTCTTTCTCTCTGCACTGTCCACGAGTCTCGTGAAACGTGACATGTCCAGAGATTTAACTTAGGAGGCGCTACTGGCTAACAAGAGGTTCCCACCATGGCTCTGAATATGCCAGTGTGACTGTTTGTGTGTGTATGTTAACGTGCTTGTGTGTGTCTTCCTTGGGGTTGTCCACAGCGTGCTGCTCTCTCTCCAGACCCTAAAAAAAGCACCAAAGCCCTAGCAGTGGTTAATTTCCCCCAGCATGCAAAGTGTTGCTGTGTAGACACACTGACAGCACTTGGCGCAAAAGCGAGTAGAAACATGCACATGCACACACACACATACACACACACACACACACACACACACACACACACACACACACACCTGTGCATGCACAAACATTCACTCACATGAGCATATTTTCATTCACATACATCTACAATGCACTCAGCCATGTAATTGCCCCTCCCCATGCTACTTCCTGTGTATACATTTTGATTCATGTAAAGAGGCTTGTTGAGAATGATTCATTCATATGAAGTAACCGGATCTGTCTGAGTCCGTCTATTTTAAACCTCCCCCGAGGCTGTTATCAATCTCTCCACCACACCACCCATCACAGACACAGTGAAGCCTCCAACCTTTATCGTGTGGGCTCGAACCACTCATTCACACCTCTTTATCCACCCTTAGCGCTTTCTCCCCCCCCCCTTCCCCCTATATGCCATATCCTCCACATCCATTAGCCTTTTGGAACCACAGCCAGCCTCCGGCTCATTCTGTACAGCATCCCCGGTCTCGACCTTTCATACTGGTTGATTACTGACTCTGCAAAAAAAGCCACAATGGTCTCCTTTTTTAATTATTCATGTGTGATGAGACATGCTGGCTTCCCCCCTCTGCACGTCGGGTGCAGAATGAAGAAGTGCATTTTAAAGCACACGTGTTTGTGTGTCCGTATGTGCACGTGTGGTGTGTTTGCGTGCATGGATGGGCAGTGTGTGTCTTTCCTTTGGTGTGCCTGTATTTCAGTGTTGCGACAGTCATAGCGGGCGGCTAAATATGTTGCATGTAGGGGCGTCCGGGTGGCATAGCGGTCTATTCTGTTGCCTACCAACGCGGGGATCGTCGGTTTGAATCCCCGTGTTACCCCCGGCTTGGTTGGGCGTCCCTACAGACACAATTGGATGTGTCTGCGGGTGGGAAGCCGGAGGTGGGTATGAATCCTGGTCACTGCACTAGCGCCTCCTCTGGTAGGTCGGGGCACCTGTTCAGGGGGGAGGGGGAACTGGGGGGAATAGCGTGATCCTCCCACACGCTACGCCCCCCCCCCCGGCGAAACTCCTAACTGTCAGGTGAAAAGAAGTGGCTGGTGACTCCAAATGTATCAGAGGAGGCATGTGGTAGTCTGCAGCCCTCCCCGGATCCGGGACGGCTCGGAAAACAGGGTAATTGGCCAAGTGCAATTGGAGAAAAAAAGGGGGGAACCCCCCCCCCCAAAAAGTGTGTATGCATTCTGATGCATTTCCGACATATTCGCTGCCTACCACCATAGCACAGTCCTTGTGGAGCCCCTGTTAACTACAGTTTCACTGAGCACGGATCAATACTCAGCATAGTCCCGTAATAACCTCTCCAACTCGTCCCAAGTTAAGTGAGCACTCGCCGTGCTGAGCAGATCCGCACTTCACCGGCCACAAGTGACAACGTCGACAACTTCCTTGCACGCTCCCAGACACCTCCGAGGAGAGGCGTGAACTTAAACTCCTTAGCGTTTTCAAAATTAGGCTGACATGTGAAATTCGGGCTTTGCGTTGGCAGAGCGAGCTCCGAGAGCCGGTTCGGGGAGTGGATGGAAGGAGATTAGGAGGCCCTCATTTCGCCGCGTGACGATCCAGGGAGGCAACAGCTGACAGGCGAGGCAACGCTGAGCGTCGCGCCTCTGATGTAGCTACAGAGTCTGCAAGTTCATTACCCCCTCATATCATCACAAAGCACACCGAGGTTCCCCCAAGCTCTCCAAACACTCCTCTCCCCTCTCTCTTAACTCCCCGTTCTCCACGCTTTCCCTTTCTCGTTCTCTTCCTCCATTTCTCTTTCCGTCTCTGAGACTGGCTAGGGGGCACGTAGCTATGGTTGTAAAGCCCAGCAGGCCCACTCATGTTTCAGATTTGACCCCTGCGGGCAGAATAATAGTTGTTCATCACAACAGCTGAAGTCGTTTACAGTGGAACAGCAAACTAGAGAGGCCGATCCGTGCCATTTTAAAATTTACCCAGCTCGTCAGTTGGAAATACTTCACCTAGAGGAACCTCTCTAATGAATATGTGTGCACGCAGCTCGTTGTGTGTGTGTGTGTGTGTGTATACATAAATGAGAGATATATAAATGAGAGACACACAATTAAAATGCACGTGTGTGTGTGTAGGTGTGTGCGTGACTCCCTATTTCCTCTTTCCCCTCTGAAAACACCTGCCCGACACTATGACTCAGAACCCTCGCCTCCACATCACCATGGCGATGCCACGCCTCCCATGGGCGCCAGGGTCACCCACTCACACTACCTCGTTAGGGCTGCTGTCACGTCGACCGAGTCGCCCCCGTGTTGTTTAGGGACAACCGTGTGCCTGTGTGTGCATGTATGTACGTGTTTATTTGTGTGTTTGTGAGAGAGAGAGAGTGTGCATGCATGTTGTGCACTTGCCGAGATGTGAGAGAGGATCCCGGCTCATAATCAGATGTATTAATCAAAGAGCTGGCCGGCGCTGTGATGTCAGCAGTAGATTGCTGTCACACCTCGATGTTCAATCCCACATCCAGCAGATAATGAACACAGATACAGGGGGAGCAGTGAGCGAATCTCATTTCTGTCTCACACACACCCCCCCACCCACACACACACACACACACCCCTCCCCAGCCCACCCGACGTTGTGTAGAACGCGGAGAGGATTCTGGGGAAAGTTAAGTGAGATTGATTGCTTCAGATGATTTCAGAGCAGCTCTCGCCAAAGGGCACCAGTGACAGGAGACGAGAACTGCTGGGACGAAACTGTATGGCGGCGGTGTTCAGCGGTACAGTACACGCTGTTTGTCTTCTGTTTCATCAGCTCTGTCCCTCCGTGAACATGCAAGCAGATACACACATCCATATGGGGGAGGGGGGGTATTTGCAATGAGGGGGGGAATTAAATGGGTATGAACAACTTTACATGGATTTGTTGTTGCATTCATTAACCACAGTGACGCATGGACCGCTACCGTTTGAAGGGTTCAGAGGACAGTGTCAAATGAGGTAAAGGAAAGCCGGGATTCATAACGAGGAAAGCTCGAGTCTGGGGCGTTTAATTCCATCCATACTGAACTGATCTCTCTGTCTGGGCCAGTGTCAAACCTCTGTCTTTACTTATTAATCAGCTGCAACTTGGTCACATTGCGGCAAAGCCTGCTCAATAATAGATGGGAGAGGAGTCATGTGACCCACACACAAGCACGCATACACACACGCACAAACACACACACATGCACACACACGCACACACACGCACACACACACACACACACACACACACACACACACACACACACACACGTCAGTACAACATACATGTAATATTATCTATTGTTCAAACAGGAAATGAAAGAAGGAAACAGAAACAGTCAACCAGTTTCGGTCCGGGGGGAAACCAAGACTCTTTGTGGCTGTTTTCGTTCCATCTGGCCCCGAGCTCTATCAGGCGAGTTAATCTAGTAGTCTGCCGAGTGAGACTGAGTGAGACTGAGTACTCCCATCCTCCCCCACCTATCAATCTATCATTTCTAATTCTCTGGGACCTGGACTGGTCTCATGGTTTCGTCATGCATGCATGCATTTCCAAAACCACTTGTTTTTGGACCTTACCTGATGGACATATTACATCTTACCTTGACTCAATTGTGACAATTTTTTTTCTTTAACTCAGTGGTTGTTTTTCATACATTTGTTAATATATTATTTACCAGTGTAAGTTAATTTAAATGCATCATGTCTTTTTATACATAAATTACTTTAAATATGTACTATGGCCTCCTGCTCAGGCACAACAGATGGAAATTAGATGATAGCCATATCTGGCAGGAAGTATTCACAGAGCACCGCCCCTGTAAAATAAACCAATAAACCGATAATAAAGATACATGCTTGTCAAGCGGTGGGCTTGATGACATCATTCATTCCTGATTTCACTTTTTATGCAATCTTAGCTGTTACTGTGATAGAAGCAATTTTTGCATTGTGGGGTTTTCTATGAAGACTACCGACAGCTTTATTTTATTTATTTTTTTGTCAAATTATCATCAGCGGTCACTCGGGGTCAAGTATGACCGTCCTCCTTCTAGGTCCTTGCGGGAGGACGCCTGTGTGTGACAGCTTTTTACGTGGGCAGGCTGATGTGCCTGCAGCCACCACACGGTCCCAGGGGGTGGCCAGAATCTAATGGCATGGAGAACCAAGACGATTGGAGACAAACCTCAATTGCAGCCTTCATCCACCTTCATCGGCATTGTGACCTGGAGACATCTTCCACTAGTTCCGCCGTTGAGGTCTTTGTTGGATCATGCTTCGTCTGGAACCTCCCCCTTTACCTAGCCGCCTTGAGTGACCCTACCAGGAGCCAAGCTGTGGACGGCATAGCTCTTGGGATCATTGGTACTCATAAGCTTCTCCACCACAGCAAGGTGGCGATCCAGTAGAAGCTTCTTTTTTTCTTTTTTTTTCTTTTTTTTGTCCAATACCATAAAAAGAGAAATTTATTTATTCATATGGTCACTTTTATTGCCAGGCATTACAGTTCCCTTCTTTTTAAGTTGTTCTAAAATGACAACGTTTTGAAGATGGTACAGAATGTGTGTGTGCGTGTGCGTACATCCAACCAAAACAACTCTCTTATCTGGATCTAAGTTGTTCTCCGTCCCGTACATAGATTTGGATTGTTTGACCTTTTTTTCCCTCCCCCTTTTTTCTTCCCCAATTGTATCCGGCCAATTACCCCACTCTTCCGAGCTGTTCCGGTCACTGCTCCACCACGCGCACTGACCAACCAGAGGAGGTGCCAGTGCAGCGACCAGGACACATTCCCACATCAGGCTTCCCACCCACAGACACAGCCATTTGTGTCTGTAGAAATGTGCCACCAAGCCGGAGATAACACGGGGATTTGATCCGGCAGTCCCCAAGTTGGTAGGCAATGGAATAGACCGTTAAGCTACCCGGACAACCGTATTGTTGGACATTTTAATGGTGCATCGAACAGCTAATTAGACGTGACGGGGTAAAAGCTATGTAAAGTGTGGCGCTAACACAGAAAGCATCTTTAGTAATGAGACGACTTGTACAGCTCTCCTAACTCATTCATCCTCTCCAGCCTACTCTCATTTGGTGCCACAAATACCAAATAACGCCGCACAGTGGCAATGTAACTTAGGAGAATATTTGATCTAATGGTAACCACCCCTCACACACACACACACACACACACACACACACACACACACACACACACACACACACACACACACACACACACACACACAATATCATCATCATCACTGGCGGTCACTCGGGGTCGAGTATGACTGTCCTCCTTCTAGGTCCTTGTGTGGATCCTTGCGGGAGGACGCCTGCATGTGACAGCTGTTCTGGAGGCTCATGGTGGCCCAAAACCTTACTTAGACACTTTATGTTGTTTTGTTTTTTTTCATTTCATTTGTCACCCATCTGTCTGTACATCATCGGTGGTCACTCTGGGTCGAGTATGACTATCTTCCCTCTGGGTCTTCGGGTGGGTGTTGAGGCTGATCCTGGAGCCGCAAAATGGGAAGAGGCCTGCGTGTGACAGCTTTTTACGTGGAGAGGCTCGTGCGCTTGTAGCCACCACACGGTCCTTGGCAGGGGGTGGCTAGAGTCCAATGGCATGGAGAACCAAGACGATTGGGGCAGCCTTCAGCCTTCATCCGTCTTCACTGCCATTGTGACCTGGAGACATCTTCCACCAGTTCCACCGTTGAGGTCTTTGTTGGATCTCGCTTCATCTGGAATCTCCCCCTTGACTCATCCACCTTGGGTACACAGAAGCTTCTCCATCATGGCAAGGTGGCGATCCAGGAGAACACACACACTTTAAATCGCACAGGCACACATTAGAGGTCTTGTTAAGTAGCTATTTGCATGTGTCGAACAAGGAGAAAGCAAAAGAAAGACAGCAAGAGTTGTACGATGACAGGAGATCACATCACATCGGGAAAAGGACTGACCATCCATGTTGCAAACAAACACCAAAGCATCCAAGCCTATGGTATTTCCACTTCAGCTTCTGAACAGAGCTGACTATGGAGCTGGCCAACCCCCAGAGTGGATTTGCTCTGACACTGTCTCTTTGAGGGGAGCAGGGAGCAGATCAGCCCCCCCCCCCGCATCCCCATCCCGTCAGAATGGCCTAGGAACTTGTCACTGAGCTGCATGTCAGCACACAGGCAGGCCGAGGAGATTTGATGTACCACATGAGAGTGAAGGGTGAGGAGGGAAGGAGGGACGGAGGGAGAAGGCAGCGAGGAAGGGAAGGAGATAAAAACCATTGATGGCAAGACATGCACTGGGAACGGCAGCTGTGGCAGGTGCACACATTGCAGGCTTTATTATTCCCTTTCCGATCATGAGTTTTGTGTGTGTGGTGGGTGGTACGTGCGGGGCGAATGGAGACTAATCCTCGGTGGGAACTGATAAATATCTGGCTTTGAGGGCAGAGCGTTTTCTAGTGGGTGAGACAAACAACAGCCAGAGAGAGTGGTTGCTAACTAGGCAAGTATGGATTTGAAACCACCATTATTTGCATAGCCCTGGGGTTGGAAGCCTAAAAATCCCATTAAAGGAAGACAATTGAGGTTTTCACAGTACTGCACATCTTAATTGAGTCTTCTCCCAAAGCCAAGCTTTTTTAGCATCAAGTGAACCCCACCGGGGGACAGAATGATATTACATTTGCTATATTCCACTCGTGTACCAGCGTCACGAGTCGTTAATGTGTGCTCAGTATTGTGCCCTGGTTTAGAGACTATCACCGGCGACGTTGTAATTAAGTCATGCAATGTAGAATTATTAAAACACGCTTTAGACCCACAATTAATCAGGACCTACATTTGAAAACCAATTTTTTTTTAAAAAAGGGAGCTTATCTTGCCCGTCTTAGAAAAGGTATTAGCTTTTCTTATCCAGTTGCACGTAAAGAGGAATAGAAGGAAACGAAGAATAATATTTCTTCTGAGACTTAAAAAAGAAATGGATACTCCCACTGTCCTCATTTATGTGCATGCATAATCTCATTCTCGCAGCTGAATCTCCCATTATTTCCTACTGTACGTGGAATATCACATTTAAATCCTACTGAGTCCTATTATAACACGCCCTCCTCCTCTTCTTCGCCCATGCGATCCGGTAAACAGGGGGCTTTGAGTGACTTCCATTGTAATGCAACAATAAGCCAATCCTGCAATACTTGTCAGGAAAATAAGGGCTGGCTATTTTTTAAATTTTTTTATCCAATTTACTTAGCAACAGCATTGGTTGTCATCTATGAATTGTGCTCAACCAGCTATCCTGTACCTTGTGGATGATAATGCACTTCTTATAGTTTTTTTGACATCTTCATTTGACAATAAACGAGCACAGAGGAGTGAAATGTGTTTATATATTCAAGAGTCTTTATTTGTTATGTCTCATTATAAAAGCACAAGGGAGTAAAATGCTTGCGTTTCGGCTCCTCAACACTGCAGCAAAAATAGTAATTAAATAACAACAAAACAGAATGAAAAAGCAGTCATAATAATAGTGTGTGATGTATGTAAGGTGCTGTGTGTGTGTGTGTGTGTGTGTGTGTGTAGGCCCAGCCTTAATAAATGTGCATATGTGTGTGTAGTTGTTTGCATATTTGTGTGTTTTTGCATGCCAAGCTACTTCTGTATATGTGTGTGTGTGTGTGTGTGTGTGGGTGTGGGTGTGGGTGTGTGTGTGTGTATGTGTGTGTGTGTGTGGGTATGTGTGTGTGTGAGTGTGTGTGTATGTGTGGGTGAACTGATGATCCACTAAAGCCCATAGGTCAGTACCATCAGTCCGGCACCAGGCTTAGTGTCTTTTCATGTTCTTTGTTCAAAAGTCTGGTTGCTTGGTGGAAAAAGCTGTTTCGGAGCCCACTGGTCTGGGATTTGAGGCTGCGGTACCGCTTACCTGACGGTAGCAGCTGGAACAGTCTATAGTTGGGGTGGCTGGGGTCTTTGATAATCCTATGGGCTTTGCTGACACAACATCTATTGTATATGTCCTGGATGGAGGGACACTTGCATCCACTGATGTCCTGGGCCGTCAGCACAACCCTCTGCAGGGTTTTGCGGTTGTGGGCAGTACAGTTCCCATGCCAGGCGGTGATGCATCCAGTCAGGATGCTCTTGGTTGTGCCTCTGTAGAAGGCCCATAGAATCCTGGGCCCCTGGCATCCAGATAGCGTAGTGGTCTATTCTGTTGCCTACCAACACAGGATCGCCGGGTCGAATCCCTGTGTTACCTCTGGCTTGGTTGGGCGTCCCTACAGGCACAATTGGCCGTGTCTGCGGGTGGGAAGTCGGATGTGGGTATTTGTCCTGGTCGTTGCACTAATGCCGCCTCTGGTCAGTCGGGGCACCCCCCCCGGATCGGCAGAGAGGGGGTGGAGCAGCGACCGGGACGGCTCAAAAAGAGCGAGGTAATTGGCCAGAAACAACTGGGGAGAAAAAGGGGGGAAATTGAAAAAAAAAAAAAGAATCCTGGGCCCCATGCCGAACTTCTTTAGTTGTCTGAGTGACTGAAGTGGTATATGTGTATGAATGTGTGTCTTCCACTTCCGGTGTGGGAAGATGGCGGCACGAATTCACGTTTGCAGTGGCCTCACCCACTACTGGTGTGGGAAGATGGCAAAGCAAAGTTATGTTTGTGGCGGCCTCACATAGTCCCGTCCATGCAGTGTCTTTGACCACATCTGCCTCTAAGTTTGTGTCTTCATTTGATGGCTGGGGGAGCTGGTGCTGGATCGGCTGGGACAGCTTGGTCTGCTGCGTTTTGTGGGCCCAGGTACCACGGTCCTGTCCGGCGCTGCGCCCGAAGAGGGAACACCGAGGGAGGTCTGACAGGACATGGAAGCGGTGCAGGCTAAGCTAACTGCTTGCCCATGCAGACCAGCAGTTCTGATAACACCAACGGCAGTCTGGCGCTGGCCTCGCCTAGCTTTGATTGTGTTTTTAGTGTCGCCGTGTGGAGTGCGGGGAGGTGTGCCGAAGGTGTCTGGCTGGAGAGCTGGCATTGGATCGGCTGGGGGTGGGGCATCCGGTGGGCTCAGGGACCACGGCCCTGCCTAGAGCTGCGACCGAGGGGGGAACACCGAGGGCGGTCTGACAGGACACGGAAGCGGGGCAGGCTAAGCTAACTGCTAGGTCATGCAGACCGGCAGTTCCAACAGTCATCCTGGCATTCGCTCTTTTGGATGGTGAAATCTTTTTTTTCTGGATGTGCTGGATATATGTGTTTTTGTAGTTTTTGGATATGTGTTTTTGTCTTTGTGTTGCACTGCTGTGGGTTGGGGGAAACGATATTTCGTTTCATTTCATGTACGCAAGTGCCTGAAATGAAATGACAATTAAATGTTCCGGATTCCTGATGTGTGTGTGTGTGTGTGTGTGTGTGTGTGTGTATGCCTTTCTGTCTCCCCGTTTGTGTGGCCTGTATAAATGTTGACATGCATGCGTGCGTGGGTGTGTGCTTCATCGCCGCAGACACCTGGTGTCCAATGGGAGGACGAACATCCAGACTTGCCGCAGTCCAGCCCATAATAAGCTATGGGGAGTGTAAATGACTGGCCTGCCATCTCTGCAGGCACTGCGCCATTTGTTGCCCTAATTAAGAATTCATTGGCCACTGACGATCAGTTCTAACCCCCATTTCCTGATCCTCTCACCCCCGAATTAGTGTAGTAAATCAATCCGGGGTGATGGGCAGGGCACACGCACACGTGCACACACACACACATGCACACACACACACACACACACACACGCACACATGCACACAAACAAATAGAGGTTATGTCATGGCAGAAGCTGGCAGGTGACAAAAGCATCGGGGAGAGGGGAAAGGGAGATGAAAGAGGAGGAGTGAGGAGAGGGGGGGAGCGAAGAGACCTGGGATGCCGGTTGGCACGGCTACAGCGGCAGCTTTAAAGACGGGGGAGCCTTGGGGAACGCCTCTGGTACCGATAAACACATCCAACTGTCTGCCCGTGTTCCGTTATCTGTTGCACTGCGCTGTATACACCCCCATTACCCCTCGGGGAGACAGGCACACCGCTAATCTCTGGTTGGAGTGGAGTTTATACCTCCACCTTCTCCATGTGGCGACAGGCTGATCCCTGCTATTACTACTGTTCTTCTGGGTGGTGGTACAGATATTACAGCTGAGTGCTAACAGCAGCCTTTGCACCTCCAAAAGCAGGATTTATTTTTCTGTATTCCTGGAGCATCATTGAGACACTATAAGTTATGGTATTGTTTTTTGTGTGGGGGTGGGGGTGGGGGTGGGGGAGGTTTCGTCTTCTTTCTCTTTTGAAGCCAAGTATTTTTGGTTCCAGCGATCACCAACTTCCTCTTCACATTAATGCACTGCACAGGGAAAAATCAGGGCTGTCTCTTCAACACCTATTTCCACGCCTGTCAAATTACAGATTAATATTACAGATCGAGGGGGCGCCTGGGTATTATAGCGGCCTATTCTGCTGCCTACCAACACAGGGATCGCCAGTTCAAACCCCCGTGTTACCTCCGGCTTGGTCGGGCGTCCCTACAGACACAATTGGCTGTGTCTGCGGGCGGGAAGCCGGATGTGGATATGTGTCCTGGTCGCTGCACTAGCGCCTCCTCTGGTCGGTCGGTCGGGGCGCCTGTTCAGGGGGGAGGGGGAACTGGGGGGGAATAGCGTGATCCTCCCACGCGCTACGTCCCCCTGGTGAAAGGCCTCACTGTCAGGTGAAAAGAAGTGGCTGGCGACTCCACATGTATCGGAGGAGGCATGTGGTAGTCTGCAGCCCTCCCTTGATCGGCAGAGGGGGGTGGAGCAGCGACCGGTACAGTTTTGGAAGAGTGGGGTAATTGGACAGGTACAATTGGGGAGAAAAAAAAGGGAGGGGGGGCAATTACAGACTGAGAGCCACTACTAGACAGGTTGCACACTTGCAACAGGAACTCTGTCCCTAACAGATTTATTGCAATTGATGCTTAATGCAATAGTGACATTGTCTCTGGTCAGTTTTACACGTTTAACAAGTTGTTTGCTTGTACCTATTGTCTGCATTCTTGTATTACTGTGGATTTTTTTTCCTCTCTTTGGGATTTTTTTTCTTATCTCTTAATCTGCAGCCGAGTCGCAATCTGTCAGAGATACTGTGGCTCTTACTGCTGCAGATGGCAAAACAAAAAAACAAAAAATAAACACAAACAGATATATCCTTGGCATAAGCACTTCCTTCAGCCAGAACAATGTCAATTTATTTATCCTGTCAAGGCTTTCCTGACACCACAGGCGGGGCAGGGGCCAGGCCTGGATATGCTTGGCTGAATATGAACAGGACAGATTGCTGGTTCACGCAATACACCGACAATGACAGATCCTTCATGGTCCCTCACTTGCACGCAAACATCCAGAAGCACGCTCACACGGGACACACACAGGCATGCACCCAACCACCCACCCACACACACACACACACACACACAAACACACACACACAAGCGAGCATGAACGCACACACTAAAACACACATGCACACATCCAACTACACTCACACACACACACACTTTGCCTTACACGAGGGATGGAAAAAAGATACATACACATACAAGCACTACAAGCACAAAATCACACACACACACACAAGCACAAAATCACACACACACACACACACACACATCTTATTTGATGGATGGGAAGTGACACAAAGGTCAACAGGGTTCATTCAGACAGGATCACGGTTCTTTTACATCACCTCGGTGCAGGAAATGGAGCCGGACTAAAGCGACCCCTCTCCTCCACAGTCCACAAGACAAACAGGTCAGGGATCTGATCCGAAGGGCCGCAGCAAGGCAATGCTGTGAAACGCTCACAGTTTTGCCTTGCTCATTTCCCCAAGCATGCACAGTTTTTATTAACCTACACTATGCTGTCCACTTTGACAGCCCAGCCGCTCCCCTTGTTGCCTCTGCTGGGGCAGATCAACAGGGCCTCCCATGTGGCTGTGACTGACACTCGCTCTTATTCTATCCGCTTTTTTCAGATCAGCACAGCCGTCAGTGAGATGCGGTTTCTCCCTGAGGAGCCACCCTCCAGAGGAAGAGATGTAGCTATATATATATATATATATATATATATATATATATATATATATATATGTTCACACACACACACACACACACACACACGTGTGTGTGACTGTCACAGGGGAGGCGAGTTGATTGGTATGACACCTTTACTCTACCTCGTCACACATGAAGATGTAATCTACAGTACGACCTCTGCCTTGCCTTAGGGGAACGACGGCAACCCCTGTCTAAAGAGCCGCTGACTTCACTGTACCGCACACTGGCAATGTAATATGTGGAAGCTACTGTGTGTTGTCTTCTCCCTTTTTTAGGGGGGGGGATTTTCCCCCTTTTTCTCCCCAATTGTATCCGGCCAATTACCCCACTCTTCTGAGCCGTCCCGGTCGCTGCTCCACCCCCTCTGCCGATCTGGGGAGGGCTTCAGACTACCACATGCCTCCTTCGATACATGTGGAGTTGCCAGCTGCTTCTTTTCACCTGACAGTGAGGAGTTTCGCCATAGCACGTGGGAGGATCACGACCAGAGGAGGTGCTAGTGCAGCGACCAGGACACATGCCCATATCTGGCTTCCCACCTGCAAACACGGCCAATTGTGTCTGTAGGGACATTTGACCAAGCCGGAGGTAACACGTCGATTCAAACTGGCGATCCCTGTATTGGTAGGCAACTGAATAGACTGCCACGCCACCCCGACACCCCGTCTTTTCCTTTTTAATCCTTATACAGTAATAAGACATACAGTCATTACATTATAATCATTTCTATGTATTATGAATATAAGTGTACATTTGGCACTGCTCATAATTTGTAGGTTTGCCTTCTGTCCTGATTCGGACACACAGTCAAGCTCGAGTCTTTGCAAACAGCACTGAAGAGTCTCACACTAAGAGTAAAGTGGACCTGGAGCCTCCTCATTGTGGATCCAAGAACAGCGAACAAGAGCATGTTGCAGGGCCGATAGGGGCAGTGCTCACCTCACCTTAAGCAACTTTGTTTGCTGAGTCTCACAATCGCACATCACTTGGAGAACAGTTAAAGCTGTCTTAATTGGCCTGACTACATGCTAAGGAGTCAGAGGCCAGGGACGGATGAAGGGCGACTGACAACACTGACGATCTAAGTCCGAAATCTGACAATTGGCTTAGCCGATAGTATGAATGCAACCTCTAGTTCACCCTCACTCTCACTTGTCCATTGTCTCGTATCATCACACACCGGCTTTAGATGAAAGGCGCAATATTCTAGCGTACGTGAGCACCCTCGAGCAACATTTTGTGGCAGCACTAAAGTTCACAAGAATGTTTTGAAGGCAGCTTGGAGGGTAAGTGGGCCAAGGCCGGACATGATGCTATGAGCTGGGATGTGGCTCATTTCACCTTTTATCTTTCAGCTTTCCTTTCATCCTATGTCAGATGGGATGCACGGCAAACTACATTAAAAACTCATCTTTTGAGAACATCAGTGTGTCCTTCAACCTATTATTGTTTTTGTTGTTCATAGCTTACCCATCACCCTCGTTACGGCACAGGCAAGGCCATAGCATGGCTGCACACGTGGCAAACGTTATGGCCCAAATAAGCAACCGCTATCAAAACAAGTGCTTAGAGGAGCAGGTCTCTCTAGCTCACATGCAGTTAGTATGAGTTTAACTGGCAATAGGCTTGGCAAGATGCAGCCTCGGAAAAGAAAAGCAGGCTTACAGTAAAAGGATTGGAGGAGTTTGCCATGTGAAGAAGGACAGGTAAAGTGGATTACATTGTAAATGATTCCAGGTCTTTGTACCAGCAGGATTCACCACTCCTTTTGTTTTGCTTGATTTTCATATCTAGCCACTAGTCAGTCCGTAGATGCTATGTAAAAATAGGTAAACACATGATGGGCATGGGACTTGAATCAGTCAATCAATCAGAACTTAATTCATATCTAGGGCTCAAGGTTCAACCTTATCTTTATTGTCCCACTAGGGGATATTTGCTATGCAGTCGGGGTTCATATTATGACATAATACAAAAAGACAGTAATGGATTACATATAATGATGGATTACATTTATACAGCGTTTTATCTTGACACCCAAAGTGCTTCAGAGGGAAACTCATCTCAACCACCACCAATGTGTAGCACCCACCTAGGTGACGCATGGCAGCCATTTTGCACCAGAATGCCTACCACACATCAGCTGGAGAGGGAGGAATCATTGAGAGAATTACACAGGGGGATGATTAGGTGGCCAGAAGGAGAGAGCCAGTTTGGGAATTTTGCTAGGATATCAGGGAAGCCCCTAGTCTTTGCAATAAGTGCCATGGGATCTTTAATGAACACAGTGAGACAGGACTTCGGTTTTAATGTCTCGTCCGAAGGATGGCATCTCCTACAGCACAGTGTCCCCATCACTGCACTGGGATTTTTTTTAAAATTAGGACCAGAGGGAAGACTGCCCCCTACTGGCCCACCAACACCATTTCGAGCAGCAACTGAGTTTTCCCGGGAGGTCTCCCATCCAAGTATTAGCCAAGCTCATACCTTCTCAGCTTTTGTCATTTGGTAGAGCCAGGGTACATGTTGATATGGCTGCCGGAAACAGCAACAACAACGTCAACAATTAATCACAGAACTAGTGCAGAGAAAAGGAAATTCTTACCAAGTACAAATATGCGAGAGTGCAAATATGCAAGTGTGCAAATGTGCCAGGGTAGTGCAAGGAATGCAGCTAGCACTAACTGCCATTAAGCATATCAACAGCGCTTAGGGTGAAAAAGACATGGAGTCTTTTAGTCCTCCGAACAAGTGCCCTGAAACGACGGCCAGAGGACAACAGCTCAAACCCCCTATGGAGTGGATAGTCCTAGCAGTCCAATATAGCATTAGCCCTCCTAAGGACCTGCCTGTTATAAATGACCAAAAGCTTGGCCTGACTCCTCTCTGAGATCTTACTGGCCATTTTAACAAGACTTCCAAGTCTCTTCTTATTGGACAAGTTTAGGTTTCCAAACCAAGTCATAATACAAAATGTTAAAACAGATTCACTGAAACTTCTGTAAAAGACAGTCATCATCTCAGTAGAAACATTAGAAGTGTTAATTTTTATCTGGAAAAAAGGTCGTCGTTAGACCTTTTTTATTTATTTATTTTTACATTTTTCCCTCTTTTTCTCCCAAATCGTATATCGACAATTACCCCACTCTTCCGAGCCGTCCCGGTCGCTGCTCCACCTCCTCTGCCAATCCAGGGAGGGCTGTAGACTACCACATGTCTCCTCTGATACATGTGGAGTCACCAGCCGCTTCTTTTCACCTGACAGTGAGGAGTTTCTTCAGGGGGCCGTAGCGCGTGGGAGGATCACGCCATTTCCCCCAGTTCCCCCTCCCCGAACAGGCACCCCAACCAACTAGAGGAGGCACAAGTGCAGTGACCAGGACACATACCCACATCCGGCTTCCCACCCTAAGACATGGCCAATTCTGTCTGTAGGGACACCCAACCAAGCCTGAAGGTAACACGGGGAGTCGAACCAGCGATCCCCGTGTTGATAGGCAATGGAATAGACCACTACACCACCCGGACACCCTTACTGGCTATTTTAACAAAACTTCCAAGCCGCTTCTTATTGGACAAGTTTAGGTTTCCAAACCAAGTCATAATACAAAATGTTAAAACAGATTCACTGAAACTTCTGTAAAAGACAGTCATCATCTCAGTAGAAACCTTAGAAGAGTTCATTTTTCTCTGGGAAAAAAAAGTCTTCGTTGGACGTTTGTAGAGGTAGCATCAACATAGGATACAAAGCAGTTTGTTATCAAGAACAATACCCAAATATTTGTAGCTCTCCAACAGGTCAATGTTAACAGCTGGCAGTGGGTTTGGTGGTGATTTTCTGAAATCAATGCTCATTTCTTTCATTTTTGACCATTCAGATGGAGGAAAGACTACAGCACATGTTGTACATTAGAAAGTAAAGCAATGCAATGCATTTAACAAGTCAAAGTGCACTGATAAAGTTAGTATATGAAAATAAAAAAATGGAAACCTCAATGAGACAGAGTGAAGAAAAGATAAAGAATAAGGAAATATGATAACATGATAGACCCATAATGGATCAACAGCAAACTAGCAGCTATTAATTGGTTGCCCTTGGTAAATGCACAGTTGCACTGACATGTTTTGAGTAGCCGTTTGCAGCAAATTCGGGGGGGGGGGTGACACAGAGAATGCTGCTTTATCATGAGTCTCAGTTCATGTCTTGGAACAGTTAGGAGATGACTGTCTGCAGATCTGATGGCTCTACCAGGAGCATATTCATGCAGCGTGTCATTCATATACTCTTGAGCAATTGCATGTAAAGATTAATAAATATATAACAGAATCTTAGACTCTATTCTAGCACTAGTTAGCAGCCAGTAGAGAGATTTCAGAAAAGAAGTGATGTGACATTTTTACTTGGTTCTTGTTGGTACTCTAGCTGCAGGGTTTTGGACCATTTGTAACTGCCCTATGGTTTTCTTGGGCCATCCTTCCAGCAATGCATTACAGTAGTCAAGCCTATTAATAACAAATGCATGGACCAGTTTCTCAGTATCAGGTGGGGTGAGGAAAGGCCTAACCTTTAAGTCACAGAAAGTTGAATCAGTTTAACTGGACATAACATTTATAGAGCTTGCATGATTATTGAGAATGCATATGACACCTTAACCTTTTAAGATTTTTCTTTGCTTGATAAAAGGCTGGTTTTAGTTACAGTCCTTACATGTGGTTGGAAGCTCAGGTCAGAATCGATCATTCCACATAGACTTTTTTGGCTTGATATATGACATGCGACATGTTGTGACGTGTTGTGAGAGTTCAGTCTCTGTCTGCTTTTTGTCACCAATAATAAAACTTTCAGTTTTATCTTGCTTGATTGCATGAGCACTCCCTGCTTTTCATGTGATTGCTGTGGAATCCAGCCTTGCATCATTCACACTATTCATACAATATAGAATAGCGTAGTATGTCAAATTAGATCATATGGGGTCTCCGCCTTGAAGAGACAATAAGCAGACTGAACGACATGCACATTAGGTCAATGGATATGCATTTTGGCCCAGTCTGAGAAAACCATCAGCTGCTGTATGCTGCCATATGTCAACTGAAAGCCATCATTGGCAGGGAGCATTCAGTCAAGAGTCTTCGCCTGTTTCCTTGGATGTGGATTAGCGAATTAGGGACTGGAGAGCTTGTTGGCCATGGCTGTCGTTGTGCTGAGATAGACAGGGTAATTAACGCTTAGTGCCAGCATCCAGGGTCAGCTCCTCTGACGGGTGGGAGCCCACTGGGACAGACGGGAGGAAGCTAGCTGCAGGGCCCGAGGCTTGCTGACAGTGGGGGGAAGAAGAGAGTGGCATGGAAGGACAAAGAGACAGAGAGAAAATGTCAGTGAGAGAGAGAGAGAGAGTGAGAGAGAGAGAGAGAGAGAGAGAGAGAGAGCGAGAGATGTCAACATGGTCAACAATAATGAGCTGCAGTTCTGGGCCTCTCTATTCCTGTTTTTTTTTATGGGTTTATTTTCTCCCACCATCTTCCCTGGCATTGCATTGGGGGCCATGGCCCTCCAGCACTGTGATGTCCCTTTTACTGCATATAAGTGTCTGTTTTGACTACATGAAGAGGCAGAGGGGACTGTCACTGAGAAACACACATTACAGTAACACCCATTTTCTCATGTTTTATGCATGTCCAGTCAGCATATTCACTCCAGATAATAGGGCCATGCAGCGGCAGCCTGCTCACATGGAAACCCTGCATTTGCATGTGCAGTCAATGTAATTTGAGAGATTAAGTTCAGCAACCGTATAAGAAGGCTAACTACAGACAATTCTAATTCAACCAAAAGCATAACAATTTTTAATCTTTCATGATGCTGATTCAACATGTCAAGAACAGGCAGCCAATTATGCACAAGCATACCCTGTGCACAAACAAAAGTCGTTTTTTTATTTATTTTTTTAAGGGGGTGATAAAATGCTGCAGTATGCAAAGTTGGGAGAAAATAGGTCAATAGGGAAATAGATCTAACAGGACGCTCTATTTAATTGCATCAGATTTGGAAAAGATATGGCTCCTTCAGTTACTACACACATGTACACACAGTACTGGGTGATATGGAAAATATTAATCACATTATTGATATACTTCACAATACTTCACACTTGGTAGTGTAAAATAGAATATCAAACCAATACTAGTTTTAAATTGCATCTCTGCTCTTCTCGAATGATGTGATTTTGTTGGCTTCATCAGAACGTGATCGCCAGCGTGCACTGGAGGGGTTTGCAGCTGAGTGTGAAATGGCTGGGATGAGAGTCAGCACCTCCAAGTCTGAGGCCATGGTTCTCTACTGGAAAATGGTGGATTGCTCCCTCCAGGTTTGGGGATGAGTTGTTGCCTCAAGTGAAGGATTTCAAGTATCTCAGGGGCTTGTTCACGAGTGAGGGTAGGATGGAGTGGGAGATTGACGGGCAAATTGGTGCAGCATCAGCAGTAATGCGGACGTTGTACCAGGCTGTTGTGGTGAAGGGGGAGCTGAGCCGGGAGGCAAAGCTCTCAATTTACCAGTCAATCTTCATTCCAACCCTCACCTATGGTCATGAGCTTTGGGTAGTGACTGAAAGGGTGAGATCGTGCATACAAGTGGTTGAAATGAGTTTCCTCCGTAGGGTATCTGGGCTCAGCCTTAGAGATAGGGTGAGGAGCTCGGACATCTGGAGGGAGCTTGAAGTAGAGCCGCTGCTCCTTCGCATCGAAAGGAGCCAGTTGAAGTGGTTCGGGCATCTGATTAGGATGTCTTCTGGGTGCCTTCCTTGGAGGTTTTCCAGGCACGTCCAACTGGGAGGAGACCCTGGGGTAGACTCAGAACTCACCGGAGGGACTACATGTCCAATCTGGCCTGGGAATGCCTTGGGATCCCCCAGGAGGAGCTGGAGGGTGCTGCTGGGGAGAGGGACATCTGGAGTGCCCTACTTAGCTTGCTGCCACCGTGACCCGACCCCAGAGAAGCGGCTGATGATGAGATGAGATGAGACTAGTTTTGAAATAACACCCCCTCAATATTTCAAACCTCATTTTGTGAGAAATTTTAGGTAAAAGATTCTCATTGTCATTAATTTTGACAATACAATTGTGTATCACAATATGACAACATCGGAATTTCATCCTGATGCAATACTACTGAAAGATGATTAACCATTCATTCATTCATTCATTCATTCATTCATTCATTCATTCATTCATTCATTCATTCATTCATCATCAGCTGCTTCTCCGGGGTCAGGTCGCGGTGGCAGCAAGCTAAGTAGGGCACTCCAGATGTCCCTCTCCCCAGCAACACCCTCCAGCTTTGCCTGGGGGATCCCAAGGCATTCCCAAGCCAGATTGGACATGTAGTCCCTCCAGTGAGTTCTGCGTCTACCCCAGGGTCTCCTCCCAGTTGGAAACTGCGCTTGTATCTGCGATCCCACCCTTTTGGTCACTACCCAAAGCTCATGACCATAGAATAGGTGAGGGTTGGAATGAAGATTGACTGGTAAATTGAAAGCTTTGTCTTCCGGCTCAGCTCCTTCTTCACCACAACAGTACGGTGCAACGTCCGCATTACTGCTGATGTTGCACCAATCTACCTGTCAATCTCCCGCTCCATCCTACCCTCACTCATGAACAAGACCCTGAGATACTTGAACTCCTTCACTTGAGGCAACAACTCATCCCCAACCCGGAGGGAGCAATCCACCATTTTCCGGTAGAGAACCATGGCCTCACACTTGGAGGTGCTGACTCTCATCCTGGCCATTTCACACTCAGCTGCAAACCGCCCCAGTGCATGCTGGAGGTCGCGTTCTGATGAAGCCAACAAAACCACATCATCTGCGAAGAGCAGAGATGCAATTCTGAGGTTCCCAAAATGGACACACTCCTCACCTTGGCTGCGCCTTGAGATCCTGTCCATGAATATCACAAACAGAATCGGAGACAAGGGACAACCCACCGAAAGTGTGTTTGACTTTGTGCCGAGAATGCGGACACAGCTCTCGCTTAGGTTATACAAGGACCGGATGGCTTGTAGCAACTGCCCCGGTACCCATACTCTCGGAGTATCCCCCACAGAGTGCCCCAGGGTACATGATCGTAAGCCTTCTCCAAGTCCACAAAACACATGTAGACTGGCTGGTCAAATTCCCATGCCCCCCTCAGCACTTCTGCAAGAGTAAAGAGTTGGTCAGTTGTTCCACAGCCAGGACGGAATCCGCATTGTTCCTACTGAATCCAAGGTTCTACAATCGGTTGGAGCCTCCTTTCGAGCACCCTAGAGTAGACTTTCCCAGGGAGGCTGAGCAATGTGATGCCCTGATAATTGGAGCACACCTTCCGGTCCCCCTTTTTGAATATGGGTACCACCATCCCAGTCTGCCACTCCACCATTACTGTCCCTTACCTTCATGCGATACTGAAGAGGTGTGTCAACCAAGACAGCCAAACAATGTCCAGAGCCTTCAGCATCTCAGGGCAGATCTCATCCACACCCGGCGCCTTGCCACCAAGGAGCTTTTTAACTACCTCAGAACCCTCTGCCAGGAATATGGGTGGGGCTTCTTCTGAGTCTTCAGACTCTACCTCCTCCACTGAGGGTGTGGTAGCTGGGTTCAGGAGCTCCTCAAAGTGTTCTTTCCACCGCTCGACAACATCCCCAGTCTGGGTCAACAGTTCCCCTCCCTGGCTGAACACAGCCTGAGTCAAGCCCTGCTTCCCCTTCCTGAGTCGCCGGACGGTTTGCCAGAACTTCCTTGAGGCCAACCGACTGTATTGCAGCACGCAATACAGTCCTCTCCATGTGACTGACTATTTACATCTCACTCTTCCCTCACGGAGCCTCCGCTTCTGCCTATGGTGGCACTTGAAGGTACTGTTCCGCCCGCTGTCTCCCCCCGCTGGCCTCATCTCTCTTTAACCCTCTCGCCGGGAATTTCCCCATACAGACTATTAGCAGACACCATGCCTCTCATCCACACGTTGTATCTAATAGCAGAAACAACAACAACCGAATATCTGGAGCAAATATCTGCAATTTGTGTCCTATTTGTTGTACTCCTGTTGGCGTTAATTCTGCTGTGACACCAAACAATTTTGAGACATGGCTGTCCCCAGGGGACACTGTTCCCCTGATTGAGGCTAGCCCCCCTGATTTTGCATATTTTCACATTCCCAGGCCCTCTGGTAGAGGGGGTGACCTAGCTGTTTTTTTATAAGTTAGGTCTTAAGTGCCATCCTGTTAATTTTGGTAATTTTATCTCATTTGAGGTTTTATGTTTTTTAATTACCCTTCCCCTTTTCTCTGCATCTTAATTTGTAGGCCCCCTAATTCAGTTAGTTTTATCTCTGAGTTTTCTGACCTTTTATCTATTGTCATGCCAAAATATGACAGGGTGCTTATTCTTGGCGATTTTAATATTCATGTGTGCTGTCCTTCCCATTCCCTGAATTCACATTTTTTGGATCTTGTAGATTCTTTTAACCTCATTCAATCTGTTGAAGGGGCCACACACTCCGAAAGCCACATTTTAGACCTTGTACTCTCCTCTGGTTTCTCTCTCGAATGTCTCAATTTGGTGGATACGCCTGTATCTGACCATAAAACTATCATTTTCAAAGTCCCACTACAGCTCGCTACTCCTAGTCATTATCATAAAACATGATCTCACACTCTCAACGCTGTCTCTGCAGTTAAATTTTGTGATGCTTTTAATTCTTCATCCTTTAATCCTTCTTTATCACCACTCAATCCAGATGCACTATTGAATTAATTCAGTGATCAGTGCGAATCCATCCTTGACCAAGTTGCACCATTTAAAACTAGGAGACAAAAATTAAGTGACCTCCCCTGGCTGAATGATCACACCCGTGCTCTTAGAAGACCTTGTAGAAAAACAGAACGACAATGGAAGGCCAACAAGTCCGAATTAACACATAACACCCTTAAAAACCTAATATTAATGTGCCAGAAGGCAGTTAAGGATGCGAGATCAGCATACTTCTCTGAACTAATATTGAGAAATAACCACAATCCTAAAATTCTCTTCAGGATAATTGATTCTGTCATTAATGGTCCCTCCACTTCTCTTTTTGAACCTGATGTTGAGTTGTCTGAAAAATTTCTCACTCATTTTGTAAACAAGGTGGAGAATATTAGGTCCCAAATCCAGCCAGGTTCTTTTCGTTCCATTCCCGATGTTAATTCTGCCTCTTTCACCCAATTTCAAACAATTACAATTTCGGTGTTGGAGACTACAGTCTCCAATATGAGCTCCTCCTCCTGCATCCTAGACATCATTCCCACTAAACTACTCAAGGAGGTATTTTCCACTGTCAGCCCCATTATTCTTCAAATTCTTAATAATTCTCTGGCCTCCGGTTCATTTCCAGACAGTTTTAAGCATGCCATCATTCACCCATTGCTGAAGAAACCTAATTTAGACCCTCCTGTCCCTAAGTAACTAAAGCCCTAAGGCCAATCTCCAAATTGTCTTTTTTATCTAAGGTTCTGGAGAGAGTAATTTCTTCTCAGTTGATTTCTTTTATGAACACAAATACTGTTTTTAATAGTTTCCAGTCTGGTTTTAGAGCACTTCATAGCACTGAGACAGCTCTAGTTAAGGTCACTAATGATCTACTGCTGAATACAGACAGAGGTGACTGCTCAATTTTAGTTCTTTTGGACTTAAGTGCTGCTTTTGACACGGTTGATCACAACATCCTCCTACATCGCTTAGAGATTTGGGTTGGCACCAAGGGCTTGGCTCTTAACTTGTTACACTCTTCCCTCACCAACAGAATTTTTTCTGTTGTTCTGGGTAACTTTACCACCTCAGTGGCTCAGCTGAGTTGTGGTGTCCCTCAAGGCTTAGTTCTTGGCCCACTTCTCTTTTCTATATACACGCTGCCCCTTGGCCAGGTCATTCAAAATCACCATGTGCTCTACCATTTTTATGCTGACGACACTCAGTTATACATGCCACTAAAACCCACTGATCCTAGCGCCCTATTAAATCTCACAGTTTGCCTCACCGACATTAAATCTTGGATGTCCAAACATTTTCTTAAATTTAATGATGATAAGTCTGAGGTCTTTCTGTTTGGTCCCGAAAATTCCATCAGTCCGTTTGCTACTAATCTTGGCAGTCTGTCAGGTAATCTTAAACAGGCTGCGAGGAATCTTGGGGTAATATCTGATGCTAACCTCCATTTTGACAATCAAGTTAAACATGTTGTTAAGTCATGCTTTTTCCAACTCAAGCTAATCTCCAAAATTAGGTCATTTTTATCAACTGCCGATTTGCAAAAAGATGTACATGCTTTTATCTTTTCTCGACTTGATTACGGTAATGCACTTTATTCTGGTATCAGCAAGGGCTCCCTCCACTGTCTGCAGTTGGTACAAAATGCCGCTGCTTGGCTCATTACAGGAACAAGGAGGCATGACCATATCACTCCTATGCTTACCTCCCTACACTGGCTCCCTGTGATATTTCGAATCGATTTTAAAATTGTACTGCTCACTTTTAAGGCTTTAAATAGTATTGCTCCTTTACATTTGTGATTTATTGACTTGGTATGTCCCCCCTCGACCATTAAGGTCTGCAGATGGAGCCCTGCTAGTTATTCCCAGGTCTCGGTTGGTTACAAAGGGTGACCGGGCTTCTGCTGTTAGATCCCCCATACTATGGAACGCTCTTCCTGCTGAGCTAAAACAAACTATGTTCTTAGCTTCTTTTAAATCTCATCTTAAAACTTTTCTTTTTATGAAAGCTTTTACAAATGTTTAATATTTGTTTTGATTTTTACTGTTTTTAATTTTACTCTTATTTGATCTTACTCTTATTCCTGCCTTGTCTGGTTTTATCTGTATTTTCTATGTTTTTTTGTTTTGTTTTTGTGAAGCACTTTGCAACATTGTTTTAGAAAGGTGCGAAATAAATACAATTATTATTATTATTAACCAAAAGTCCTCCTCCATAGCCTCACCGAACTCCTCCCACACCCGAGTTTTTGCTTCCGCAACCACCGAAGTGGCAGCCCTTCTGGCCTCCCGGTACCTGTCTGCTGCTGCACGAGACCCCTGGGCCAACCAAGTCCGAAAAGCCTCCTTCTTCAGCCTGACAGCTGCCCTCACTGCCTGTGTCCACCAGCAGGTTCTTAGGTTGCCGCCTCGACAGGCACCAATAACCTTATGACCACAGCTCCTTCCTGCCACATCTACAAGAGGCTTTGAACATGTCCCACCATATTCATACCATGATTAACCATAATATTGAATTACTGCCCAGCCCAACACACACACACACACACACACACACACACACACACACACACACACACACAGATAGCTAACATAACGGATGATCTTAATGGTGTAGTACAGATATATCTGATACATCTATACTATAGTTCCCCCCTTGATGCTAACTGAGATTTTAATTCAGCATAATTAAAGGTTAGATGACAAATACCCTTCCTCCTGAGAATACAGTGACAAGGGAATGTCAGTTTCTGTCCAAATGTGTGTACATGTGTGCGCGTGCGAACACATGTACACACATATGTACACATATGTGTATATGTATCATGAGCTTGTTGTGATGTTGTTATGTTATGTTACATTGTAGCAATTAGCTGTGTGTGCATGTACACATACAGTCAACACAGTAGTGCGACAATGTATGGGGCAGCAGGGGCGGCAGTAGGTCAGGAGGTAGAGTCATCCGAGTTGCTGGTTCGATCCACAGCTCCTCCTGACAAAAATGTAGAGGTGTCCCTGAGCAACACGCCTTACGTCTAACTGCTCCTACTGAGCTGGTTGTTACCTTGCATAGCTGACCGATGGTGGTATCGGTGAATAAGTGTGTGTGCTAGGGCAAAATGTGAAGCATTGCAGGTGTCCAGGTGGCATGGCGGTCTATTTCATTGCCTACCAACATGGGGATCGCCGGTTCGAATCCCCGTGTTACTTCCAGCTTGGTCGCACGTCTCTACAGACACAATTGGCCATGTCTGCGGGTGAGAAGCTGTATGTGGGTATGTGTCCTGGTCACTGCCCTAGTGCCTCTTCTGGTCGATCAGGGTGCCTGTTCAGGGGGGAGGGGGAACTGGGGGGAATAGCGTGATCCTCACATGTGCTATGTCCCCCTGGTGAAACTCCTCACTGTCAAGTGAAAAGAAGCAGCTGGTGACTCCATGTGTATCAGAGGAGACATGTGGTAGTCTGCAGCCCTCCCTGTATCAGCAGAGGGGGTGAAGCAGCAACTGGGACGGCTCGGAAGAGTAGGGTAATTGGCCAGATACAATTGGGGAGAAAAAGGGGGGAAATTGAAAAAAGTCAAGCTGTCCCTGAGCAACACACCTTACCTCTAACTGCTCCTGATGAGCTGGTTGTTACCTTGCATGGCTTATTGATGGTGGTATCTGTGAATGAGTATGTGTGCTAGGGCAAAATGTGAGGCATTAACTGTAAAGTGTTTTCGAAAAAAGTGCTATATAAATGCAGTCAATTTGGAGTCCATTTACAAGTGTATGTGTTTGTGTTTATGTAGAAGTGCTAGATGCTAGGCCGCTTATACTGCAAATTGTGATTAACCTGTCAGTCAGGTGGTATTAAGGCCATAGCTGCAATCCCCCACACATCCATCACAGGCCTGGGGACTGGATTTATGATCTAGCCCCAGCCTGGCAGGTTAGGGCTTGGGTCCCAGTGAGACGGGGGCTCCTCTTTTTGGCTGAATTATAGCTTGCACTGCTATTTGGCCTGAGATTCATGCCCCACTTTGCTGGGATCCTTCAATACCTGGACCTGATGAAAATCTGCGATCAATAAGCAAATAGCAACTAAAAGGGCAGTCAGGGTCTTAATTTATTGGCATTTGAGACAGGTCTGATCTTTGGTTGTGTAAAACCCCGGCACTTGCTGTTTTGTCAAACCTGGGACTGGATGCCAGCCAAGCTGTTCCCATTTGAACTGGAGATGAGGGCATGGGAGGTCTTTAACACCTAATAATGGCTTATTACTGTGCATCACACTTAGTACCTATTTGAACTGCCCTCCTGAACAATATTTCAAATGAAGATGTCCCACATCGATTGTGTGAAACCCAAGGGCACTACACAGGGGGTTGAAAAAGATAAGGAAAAATGTATTTGCCAAAAAAAAATGCAGCAACATGTGAAATATGTTCATGCATATGGACAATTAAAATGAACATACTGTGTAAAAATAAAAGCTCTTGCTTGCATTTGTCATAATGCTGTGGGCACAGCCGAGGATGCCATAATGATTCCAAAGTAACATGGCCTATCCTAGTTTAGAAAAGTTTCCAGGATTCTGACAGTACCTGCACAGCAACTCAGAATACCAAACAGTTCAAATCTACCCATTAGTCTATACAGAGAAGATTGATTACATCAACAAATTTCAGTTGTTGAGCGGCTGCTGGATTCATGGTATCTAAATCAGAGCAGCAGAAGATTCATATCCAGGCTTTGGGCTGATCCATCACTTGGACTCACTAGCTAGTCTGAAAGATGGCAGCAAAAACCCCCACGGGCTGGGCCAGCGTTCCCGTTGTCACATGCTCACCAATTCACAAGACCATTCCCCTACGAACAACACACACAACCACAACTACTCACACACAGAGGACACTCTTCTATTAGACACTACCCATCGTATACATCCGTCATTCCCTCCGCCTTTTCGGCAGGCGCGCGGGAAAATATTTTAAGTCGGGGGCTGCCAACTAAAAGGAAAAGTATTGTGGCGAGCCGGTGTGGAAGAATGAGTCGAGAGGCAGAGAGCTCTTTTTAATCGCGACTCCCGTGCCCCACCGCACGACCCCGGGAGTGTTCTTATTCACACCGGCCAGAACGGACCAGAACTGACAATGATGTAACGAGTCCCAACCATGTCCCAAGTGGCGACATCAGTCCCAATCATGGTCCTACAGTCAGTTAGTCAGTAAACGGTCTCCTAATTAGTCTGAGTCGAACCCCCAAAACAACAACACAAGAATAACCACAACATGAACACCACATCATTAAAACACAACAAACAGTCCCATCAGCCATTGTGCTCTCCCAGCGCAGAACCGCCAACAGTGGCGGGTTTCAGAACCGCCTACTAACGTACTATTCATACTAAGTATGATGTCAAAATGAGTATGTAGTGTGTTCCAACTGCACAGTATGTGAATTTTGTGTACGCAAGAAATACGCAGATGTATACTAGATTAGCAAGAATTCACAGCAACCGCCTTCCTCGGTCGCTACAGTATGACGTCACTGTTTTGTTTGTAAGGCGCATGTGTAGCAGATTTGAAATGGAGTGTTTACTCATTATTAAAAATGTACGCTCCACGCAGCCCTAGCCCACTGTTTAAAATGAAGGTACGTTTTTGGGTTTTTTTGCACTTGTACGTTAGGAAAAGTTAGGCATACTGTTGGGTCTAAGCTGTTACAAAGCCACCTGCCACTACTGGGGGGGGGGCTGCACTCACCCCTAGGGGAGCCCACGCTAATGCATTTCAGTGTTTCATGTTGTTTCCCTGCAATTGGTTTGATTGGTACTCCTAAATGTATGGACTTTTTCCTTTATTGCGTGGGATTCAACTCACCAGTGTTACAATTCTGAAATCCGTATTTGTGAAACTGCAAGCTGGCACAGGATACAAAGGAGAGATTTGGATACATCCAGACAGTCATTGTGCCATGCAGGCAAAGGGGATGCGACACAGAGCCCCGGTTGGGCACCCACACCCCCTCGATGTCAAACCTATCCGCTGAAAAAAAAACAACTTAGCATAACAGATGCAAACATCTGAACACAAACCACGCATGGAAGAAACCACTCATTTGCATTCACAGAACAGCCATGTGAGCTTGCAAATACTGTGCGTGTGTGTGTGTGTGTGTGTGTGCGTGCGCGCATGTGCATGAAAATGTATTAAATGCATTCATAAGAGACCTTAAAATAACACCTGACTACCTGATTTCCCCTTAAACAAAATCCAAGGAGCTGCAACTATTCTTACAAGTGAAGGAGGAGAAATGTATTAAATGTAAAACAAACGATTAGAAGCTAGCATCAAATCCACGTGTGTGTGTGTGTGTGACTGGCAGCTTGGGGGGAATTCGCCCTTCCTCTCTCTATTTTCTATGGCTTTAATTAATTAGCTACACGAGGCCCTCTCAACTGAAGGTACAAGAATAAACATTGTTCCCTTTTTGTCTCTTTTCTCAAGAAGGAAGAAAACTTTGTCTTAGGTAATTCCCCTTACGTGGCCCTCTGTCTCGCCGCCAAAAAGCTAATAATAAGGCAATCAAGCTCACGCTATCAGCCCCAGGACCATTTCTGAACCATCCACTCTCAGTAACAATTCCACAGCTATCACATCTATCGTGAAGCTCAGGAATATCTTTTTCACCGTGGAAAAAAAGGTTTCAGAATGGCATTAAGCGCTTTACATCAAAGCGGTGAGTAAATGGTTTTCTGAGAGCTTTGCTCGGCGAGCAGGGAAGAGAAGAGGCAGCTGATAAAGCACAGCAAAACTGCATCAGAGACACGGAAAGATTGAGATATCGACATAATAATGTACAGCAGGTCCTTGATGTTCAATCTCTCCTGCTCTGTCTCTCCCTCTGTCTTTCTCTCTTTTGTCCTCCTTCCTCTTCCTCCTCCCTCTCTCTCTCTCTCGCTCTCTCTCTCGCTCTCTCTCTCGCTCTCTCTCTCTCTCAAGGCCCAATTTTTCACCTCCCAAGGGGCAGGAGAAACTTCCTCGAGTGCTCTCATCTCTTGCACTGAGTGGCTCCAGATCTTGACTCGCCCTGCAGAGACTGACTCAACTCCAAAGTCCAAGGACAGGGAGAGAGAGGGGGGGGGGGTGACAGACAGGTAAAGAGAGTCAGAGACAGGAAGAGAGACAGAGAGAGAGAGAGAGAGAGAGAGAGAGAAGGCAGATATAATGAGAAAGTGAAGGGAGGAGGAGGAGGAAGAGAGGAAGCATAGACACCGGCTGTGCTCTGTACACCAGCACATAATAAGTGACTCACCTAGCTCAGCCCAGCAGGAGAACACAGGAAGGACGAGCAGGTGATAAATAATGGAGCGTGTCACCCCGATGCCCTGTAACACTTTCTTATACACTTCCACCCATTTTGACATCTCTACACACACCTTGAAAAAAAAAACTATACAAATCGCTGAGTGCAGCAAGAGCGTTAAGGAAATTTCATGGCAAAACCACCAGAATATACGTATATACCCTTTCTTATTTCTTAGCATTCTATATCATTTAGATCACGGCGATGCCACCATGCCGCGTCCCAAATTCAAAAATGAGAGAATTTGTATCTCACAGCACTGCTAGTTTCTATTTTTTGAGCACCTGTTCTCATTTTCACCCTGGAGCTACCCCATAAAAACAGCCTTTCATTGCAAATTACCCCACTCTTCCAAGCCATCCCAGTTGCTGCTCCACCCCTTCTGCTGATCCAGGGAGGGCTGCAGACTACCACATGCCTCCTTCGATACATGTGGAGTCGCCAGCCACTTCTTTTCACCTGACAGTGAGGAGTTTCACCAGGGGGACATAGCATGTGGGAGGATCACACTATCCCCCCCCCCCCAAACAGGCACCCCGACCGACCAGAGGAGGCACTAGTGCAGCGACCAGGACACACCTCCGCACCCGGCTGCCCACCTGCAGACATTGCCGATTGTGTCTGTAGGGATGCCTGACCAAGCCAGAGGCAACACGAGGATTCGAACCAAGATCCCCATGTTGGTAGGCAACGGAATAGACCGCCATGCCAACCGGATGCCCAACCTGTTCAGTTTTTTTAACCTTTGTTGAGCCCGGGAACACTGACAAGGTTTAAGACTGCCAATCTTAGTACATGCATTTAGAAATAAAACAGCTTCCTTCTTTATGTTAGCCACTTAGCAGGTTCAGCCATTGAGAGCAACGGGGTTATTGGCCACAGCACTACATAAAGCTGTACGAGAAAATGCAAAGAACAACACTACACTGTGTAACGCTGTTATTCACATGTTCTTATAACATGCAGCCTATCGGCAAAGAAACAGAGAGGTTGGTTTTCACATTCGTGGACTGTCCGCCAGTGACTTCATCTATCAACAGACACGATTTCTGGCGGTAATTCAGACATTATAATGTTGAAAATAGGGATCGTTTCTCTTTTAATACCTTACTCAGGGGTATTTATCTGGTAAATACCCTTGAGGTATTTACTAGATAAATCAGATAATTAATGAGGGACACGGGAACATTACGTTAAAATTCTGCCCCCAGACCTTCTCAGCTGAAAGCAGGAAAACAAGCACCCCGCCGGAGGTTTCACAAGCCCACCTCGTTTATCTCTGGGTGACCACCCTCCATGAAAACAGTCTATGCTTAGACCTACATAAGCATTGTAGTAATTGGCTTCACAGTAAACCATCACACGCTAGTGTCTTGATGCATGCTTATTAATCCAGGTAAGGAAATCACAGAAAGTTGAATCAGTTCATCTGGACACAACGTTTATTGAGAGAGAAACGTTTCATCACTCATCTAAGTGACCTCTTCGGTCTCAGCTGACTGCAGGTATCCCCAACTTTATAAACAATAACAGTGGCATAACGACCAAAAACAACGATCGGTTTCATATGCAAATTGCCGTGACCATTAACTAGAGGATCACACTCTAGGTAAACACCTTGGTTGAACTATGGATGTAGACTTATGTGAAAATGTGGAGCACGTTGCTCAGAAAACATGACTTGGGCATGGTGGCCCACTGGTTAGCACTGTTGCCTCACAGCAAGAAGGTCCTGGGTTTGAACCCCAGGCCATTCCAGGTCTTTTTTGTGTGGAGCTTGCATGTTCTCCCTGTGTCTGCATGGGTTTCCTCCGGGTGCTCTGGTTCCCCCCCACCATCAAGAAGACATGCATGTTAGGGTTAATACTCCTCTCTGTGTCCCTGACCAAGGCAATGGAAAGAAGAACTGGACTTGGTCCCCGGGTGCTGCAGCTGCCCACTGCTCCTATACAATAGGATGAGTTAAATGCAGAGAACAAATTCATTGTAAGAATACAATGTCAAATAAAGTGGCTTTCACTTCATTCATTCATCCATTCATCCATCCATCCATCCATTATCCAAACCGCTTATCCTGCTTTCAGGGTCGTGGAGATACAGGAGCCTATCCCACCAGTCATTAGGGGGCAGGCGGGGAGACACCCTGGACAGGCTGCCAGGCCATCAGAGGGCCGACACACACACACACACACACACACACACACACACACACACACACATTCACACCTATAGGGACAATTCAGTATGGCCGAGTCACCTGACCTACATGTCTTTGGACTGTGGGAGGAAACCCACGCAGACACAGGGAGAACATGCAAACTCCACACAGAGGATGACCTGAGATGACCCCCAAGGTCAGTCTACCCTGGGGCTTGAACCCAGGACCTTCTCGCTGTGAGGTGACCGTGATAACCACTGCACGACTGTGCAGCCCCCATTTCATCCATTTAATTAAAAATAGAATCCATTTTTTTGCATCTCGGGACTTATAGTCATAGTTTTTGCCATCGTGCATATAGGTTATATCATTTGACTGACCACCTTCCTTTTGAAGATTTTGGATGCGGGACCACTGCATGGCTCAGATTTGGGGCAACTGAACATGAGCATCAGACATTTTTCAACAAGGCAAATTTAACCCAATTATCTAAACCATGTATTTGGAGGTGAAAATGAAAGTGCAAGTCAAAAGTTATTGCCTGGAACGTCCAGTATTATCAATGGTCGATCACCTTGCTGAGCTACCTCCTGGCTCAACTTGCAGGAATGACCAGCCTGTACTTACCAACGGTCAAATCTTATGCGTGTGAATGTGTCATGTGAATGGGGGATTGTGAGGCATTAACTGTCAAGTGCTTTGAGTGTACCATAGAGAGGAAAAAGCGCTATAGAAATGCAGTCCATTTACAATTTATGATTGACCATGAATAAAGATAACCACCGCTAAATCACATGGCCTGCACAATTGAGGAGTCATGGATAATGGGAACTCATGCAAACCTACATGATTCACCAGTGTAAAGGTGCTGTTGTTGTTGTTGAAAGGACACGTTTAGGGCTCGTGTTCTGTCGTCCCATAAGATGCTATTGTAAAGCATGCTCAGCAGTGGTCCTGTGTCCAAAATGTCCAAAATGAAGCTGGTCAGTAAATTGATTTCATAACCAATATGCATGATGGTAAAAACTATGACAATAAGACCCAGGTTGTAAAAAAGAAAAAAAGAATTGTCCTTAATGAGAGAAGGGTTATTCTTGCTATCTAGACAGACGAAAGGCACAGCTAATGAGCCTTCCCACCAGCACACACCAGAAGACAGCAGGGGAAAGATCGAAGAGTACACACACACACACACACACACACATGCATTGCAAGGATTCACAAATGGTCAAAGGGTAGCAAGACAGACAGAGGACAGGACAGAGGAAGAGAGGCAAGGAGAGGAAGCTGGATGTATCTCTGTGTGCGTGCGTGCATATGTGTGTGTTTGGCTTGTGTTGGAGGGCAGTTAGTTAGAGACTACCACCTAATCAACACCTGGTGTTGATTAGGTGGTTGATTGTATGTCACTCTCTCAGAGTGACATACATTTGGAAGTCATGACAGTTTCTCTCTCTCTCTCACTCTCTCTCTCTCTCTCACACATACTAACACACACACACACACACACACATACACATGCACACAGGCACACACTCATTCTCTGTCTGTCCCTCTGTCTCTTTCTGCCTCCCACCTTTTTTTCACAGTCCTTTGGGTCACATAGTCCTGTTTCATTACCTGACTAAGACATCAGCATACCAAGTATAATCCGTAAGTGGCATGGCTCAGAAGGACATGAATTATGCATGTGTGCATGGGGCAATATGTCTGCTGATTCCTCACAACAGCCTATAGCTCTTTCTCATGGTTTCAAGACACTGATAAAAAATGTAATGAGATGCGTGCGTGTGTGTGTGTGTGTGCGAATTTGTGTGGATATGTATGAGTAAATGAATGTCCTCTGGCCTTTAGATGTTGGGACGGTGGAGTTTGTCGACTGTGTCCTCCTCCTCCTGAGTGTAAGGGCCAGGTCCGTAGCTATCCATGAGGGCTGATAGGCTATCCTGCTGAAGTAGGCCTTTTTTAGAGGTTAGAGCGCAACAGGACTGGGACTGCTGTCTGTATCCATCCGTTGACATGAAATATCTGCTGTGATGCCCCACAGAGAGTGGGGATTCCATAAAAATTTCCGCTGACACCTGAAAATGTCCACCTCTATTACCCAGCAGCCATCAGGACAGTCAGCTTCATCGGAGTCATCCAGTGTCATCTGATTGCACAGCTCTTTTCCCCTCTTCTTCTCCCCCCTGCCCCAATGAAGTGACCTTTCCTTTCCTTCTCTTTCTTCCTCTCCTCTGCCGCATACCTTTTAGTTGCTATAGTTCTCTCCCTCTTTCTCTTCCTCTCTTAATCGTTTCACCTTGTTTTCTTCATCATCACTAGATCAGGAATCAGGGACAATTTATTTGTCATTTCATCTTATGTACTACGTACACAAAAGAAATGAAATATTGTTTCCCCCAGCCCACAGCAGTGCAACACAAAAGACAAAAACACATATCCAAAACCCCTAAAAACAACACCATCAAAAACATACAAAAACAGAGAGAACAAAGCAACAAAACAAAAACACACACACACACACACACACACACACACACACACACACACACACACACACACACAAACAGCCAACAAAACAGTCCACCCACTGCAACACAGTCCAAAAAATCCATCATCCAGAGAATGAGCGCCAGCCAGGATGGAACTGCCGGTCTGCATGGGCTAGCAGTTAGCTTAGCCTGCCCCGCTTCCATGTCCTGTCAGACCATCCTCGCTGTTTCCCCTTCAGGCACAGCTCCAGGCAGGGTCGTGGTCCTTGGGTTCATCAGACGCAGCAGATCAGGCTCCCTCAGCCGTTCCAATGCTAGCTCTCCAGCCAGACACCTTCGAAACACCTCCCTCACACTCCACATGACGACACAAATGCAGACACAGACAAAAACACTGCACAGTTGATGCTAGCAAGACTGCCACCAGACCGCCTCGGTGTTTCCTCTCGGGCAGGGCCGTGGGCTAGCAGTTAGCTTAGCCTGCCCCACTTCCACGACCTATCAGACTGCCCTTGGTGTGTTGTCTTGGGCGCAGCTCCGGGCAGGGCCGTGGTCCCTGGGCCCATAGCAGACCAGACTCTCCCAGCCAAGAGAAATCGACAATCAAAATAAAAATAAAAACGTCACACGATGACACAAACTTAGACGCAGACATGGACACTGGTCATGGACATGGATCATCAGCTTCTGTCAATGCCACTGATGTCTGCTGTTCAGACAGCAACTGCAGTAAAATACACAAGGAAGTCACAATTTATTAGCCAAGTTTTTTTTCCATAGTCCACACACACTCAATATACTCAAAGCAACCAATAAAAAAAAGCAAACCTCTCAGTAATTTACATTATCTTCCTTGCTATGTGTTCAAGACCTCACAAGCACCGTCTCTGTGTAATACTTTCATCAAAAAAAAGGTTTAAATTTCCACATTAAACACAAACTGCCTCATCTACGTGTCTGTCACCAGTGTTAATTTTGTTAGTGCTATTAAATGGGCTAAGCGTACACATAATCACCAAAGACCCCAATACAATTATCCCATAATACTTTGACCACAGTATACTTGCAATTCCAGAGGATTCGCTGTACAGTAAAATCTGTGACTTATTGCTGCAGTGTAATATCTTCTTGCCCTTTAAGTTGAAAGGATTAAAATGCCGAAACACGGTGATTTCCCTGAAGAGGATTAAATGCCAAAATCAATTATATTCGTGAGTGAAGTACGGGACATCAATTACTAGGTGACATCCATGACCTTTCCGAGTAACAAACATTTTTCCCAAGATCAGTATTAACATCATCAACGGAGCATTGCTGTCAACTTTCAGCGACCAAAAAATACACATGAAAATACTAATATGTGCATATTGAAACAGCATTGCAATTTCAGACTGTATAGTATTATTATGTATTACCACAACCCTTTATAAAGTGATGCACCTGTATGAGCCTTCAAACACGGAAACCTTTTCCTTGCAATTCCAACTTTTATTTACATATTCGGATGTGCATGCTTTCCTAAAGCAGAAATATCAAGAAAAAATATTTCATAATGTATTCGGGACTTGTCTGTGGTCAATAGTGACCTTGCTGACCTATGCAATAGTCAGCGTGTGCTTAACAGTGACTTTACAGACACTATAGTTTTGGCCTTGACCACTTGACTGCTCAGACAAATAACAATGCAGGCTGAGAGGCTGTGATTGACACAGAGCTCAGCTGAATACATGAAACTGGATCCGGGGGAAATTTCCATCCCCACCGGGCTTCAAAAATCCGCCAACTTCTTCCTGACGTGTGCAAGCTGACACCAGAGAGGGAACGAATGGATGGAAGTAAGACGGATATGTGGATGGATACACAGGGAGACAATGAATAATTCTGCGCTTGCACATTCAAACAATACGTCGATGTGCATGTGCAGCAACTCTTAATCAGCCTCCAAGTGGCACATTTGTGTGGTTTCTGCATGTGTGTATCTGCTTAGTTTTGCATGAGCATGAGTGTGCATGACTGCGCAGTATGTCTGCATGCAAGGAATACAGGTAACATCATATGGTTTGAGCTTTCATATCTACATAACACAAACACGGAGGGAGGATCAAGAAAAAAAAACCCACCATAAATCTTCCACTATTTACATTGTTCAAGTAGAGTGCAGATATGTGAAGGAGGGACTAGCAAATATGATCATTCTTTAAGTTGATATTAGATATTGCTTCCTTCCAGTTACTACACCCCCCCTCTCTCTCTCCCTCTCTCTCTCTCACTGGTGCTCTGTCTCACTTTATATGATAGTGTGGGTGTGTGTGTGTGTGCGTGTGCGTGTGCGTGCGCGCACGCATGCATGCATGTGTGTGTGCGTTTGTGCATGCGTATGGCTATGGCTATGTGTGTGAATAGTTGGCTTTTCATCCAAGCATGTCCATGCGTATTATGATGTATTAAATTTGCACGGCTTAATGGCAATATCAGATTTCGATAAAATTTTCTCAGTAATGCAAAAAAGTTTTCACACTGATTTGAGGCGGGAGAGTTTCTGTTGATAAGGAAATGATGAAATAGATGGAAACATCTATCTGAATAAATAATGCCGTTCAAGTTCAAGTTCAATTTTACTGTCATATGTATCAGAATACAATTAAATTCTTGTGCTCTGGCTCTCTCTGCCTTAACTCAAAGGACACAAGGACACACACACCCCCCCCAAAAAAACAGACAACAGACCTACATAGACTTTGTACACAATGTACACAATGTAAATAATACCGTTGTCTAAAGAAGTCATCCATCCATCCATTATCCGAACCATTTATCCTGCTCTCAGGGTCACGGGGATGCTGGGGCCTATCCCATCAGTCATTGGGCGGCAGGTGATGAGACACCCTGGACAGGCCACCAGGCCATCACACAGGGCCCACACACACACACACACACACACACACACACACACACACACACACACACACACACACACACACACACACACACACACACACACACACATATTCATACCTAGGGGCAATTTATTATGGCCGATTCACATGAGCTTTGGGTAGTGACCGAAAGGGTGAGATCGCGGATACAAGCGGCTGAAATGAGTTTCCTCCGTAAGGTGTCTGGGCTCAGCCTTAGAGATAGGGTGAGGAGCTCGAACATCCGGAGGGAGCTTGGAGTAGAGCCACTGCTCCTTCGTGTCAAAAGGAGCCAGTTGAGGTGGTTCGAGCATCTGATTAGGATGCCTCCTGGGCGCCTTCCTTTGGAGGTTTACCGGGCACGGCCAACTGGGAGGAGACCCCAGGGTAGACCCAGAACTTGCTGGAGAGACAACATGTCCAATCTGGCTTGGGAACGCTTTGGGATCCCCCAGGAGGAGCTGGAGGGCGTTGCTGGGGAGAGGGACATCTGGAGTGCCCTATTTAGCTTGCTGCCACCACAACCCGACCCCGGAGAACCGGCTGATGATGAATGAATGAATGAATGAACAATTTACCTGACCTACATGTCTTTGGACTGTGGGAGGAAACCCAAGCAGACACGGGGAGAACATGCAAACTCCACACAGAGGACGACCCGGGATGACCCCCAAGGCTGGACTACCCTGGGGCTTGAACCCAGAACCTTCTTGCTGCGAGGCAACCACACTAACCACTGCGCCACTGTGCCACCTATCTAAACACTCATATTTCCCATATATTCTCATACAGTATGCAATATTCTCTTTATGCATTTATTTATTGCAAGTTTTCTTCTAGATGGGTTTTCTGATGTGGCAAAGTTTAACACTTAGTAAAACTAAGTACTTGCTGACAGACGAATCTACTACTACTACTACTACTACTACTACTACTATTACTACTACTACTACCTTCGGCTGCTACCGTTAGGGGTCGCCACAGCGGATCATCTGTTTCCATCTCTTCCTGTTCTCTGCATCTTCCTCGGTCACACCAGCCACCTGCATGTCCTCCCTCACCACATCCATAAACCTCCTCTTTGGCCTTCCTCTTTTCCTCTTCCCTGGCTGCTCCATATTCAGCATCCTTCTCCCAATATACCCAGCATCTCTCCTCCACACACATCCAAGCCATCTCAATCTTGCCTCTCTTGCTTGTCTCCAAACCACCCAACCTGAGCTGTCCCTCTAATATACTCGTTCCTAATCCTGTCCTTCGTCACTCCCAATGAAAATCTTAGCATCTGCAACTCTGCCACCTCCAGCTCCACCTCCTGTCTTTTTATCAATCTCTCTGCTGACAGAGATGACTCTAATTTGCTTTTTACTTTTTGGAATATTAAATTCACCCAAAATTGGCTTGTGGCAACACAACTTGCAACATCGTGTCCGCAGGACTACATCATCTTATTTTACATTATTTCTTAAATATTCCTGCACTTTTTCTTCAAAAGCAAAAATCTCTGTCTCAATCCTCAACCCATTCTCCACCAACCTTGGGCTATGTTCAGCTGCCGCTCGGTTTTGCATCTGAAGGTTGAACAGCTGAGTGCTACCGCATGTCTCCATGAGGCAGTATAATGCATGTACAGAAGCCTACAAGATGGTTTCTGTTTAAAGTAGTCACTGGAAGTGTGGGGGAATTGCAATCCCACATTCAGGATGCTCCTGGACAACTCCACGATCTCTGCCCCTGCCTTTATCCAGTGGAGGGGGGTTGGAAGGGTACAAGGTTAATGGGGGTGACAACGACTTCTATGCTACAGACAGCTAGAGGCCCACAGATGCCACTTCGCATGCCATCTGAAATACCATCCGCCATTCCCCCTGCCACTGGGTCCTCCTCCTTCACCCACTTTCTCTTTCACATTTCCATCTATCTATGTGTATAAGTGGGCAACAATCACATACCCACATGCACTCTCTAGTCCCCTTCTACCCAAACACAAGTTTTTATTGAAAAATCCATCATCTGTCTGCCCCCCTGTCCCTGGCAATGAGGACTATCATGCTTCAATTTCTGCCGTTGTTTACTTTCGCCCTGCTAAGCCCTTATAAAACATTCTGGGGTTTGCATAACACAGCGCTTTCATTCTCTCCCTCGCGCTCAGAGCCCCAATTTTAATCATACCATGTCAAAAATATGGGGATTATGAGATTTGCATTGTTTCCACATGATGCAGGACGTGGGGCTATTTTTTTAGATGTCAAAATAAGCCAAGGCTTTGTTTAGAAAAAAAAAAAAGAGAAAGAAACATACTTGCACACATATGTGCACACACGCAGGCATGCTGTGAAACCTGGACCCTCGTGCACGCTATTCACATACACACATGCATGCACACACATTAACACTGACTCAAAAGCCCCTCCCCACATGTCTGCAGAGCATGCTGCTGCTCAGGATTAGGGTCTTTAATACAGGGCAGGGCCCCCTCCAGGAGTCCACCGGGGCAGATCCCAGTGGCAGCAGGCTCTTGGCTTTGTCCGGCTCAGCTTTCTCCACACACAACACATCATTAATAACTTCAGAGAGAGAGGAGACAAGAACAACTGTTTCTCTGTTTGATTTATGGCTGAGTCTCTGTATTTAAAAGAAGCTCGGGAGTTTCGCAGGCCTCAACCAGTTGAGAGTAAAGCATTGTCCCCAGAGGCCAGAGAAGGTGAAGGTTTTCTTTCCCTTTTTCTACTTTCATACACACGAGGGAGAGGTCGTCTTGCTCTCCCTTGCTCTCTCGCAAAGGGGAGGAAAAGTGGGGGAAAGAAAGAGACGATGTGGTTTCTAGACCAACATAGCACCCCTGCTGTTTTCCAGTAAGCTCCTGGAAGTTAACAACCCCCCCCCCCCCCCCCCATGACCTGTCGTGCCTCCGCCGGTGCTATTTCAAGTACAAGCATGCCCTGGGCCAGATCGCTACGTACCCAAAGCAAATAGTGAGCGCCGAGCATGCTCAAATGTATGTACCCCTCCCACTGCAGCGCAGAGGGGGATGAGGGGTGTGCCACCACCTCAGCAATCTGGGACACTTTGCTCACAGCAGTTTTCCTCTGCAGAGAAGATCCAGGTATGGAGAGACAGAGGAGGCCGAGTCAGGGTTAAGCAATGTAGAATAAATAGTATGAGGAGGTTTATTTTAACCCTCTAGACCCTCACCCCCACTGTACACCTCTTTCACCAACCCACCCTGACACACACACACACACACACACACACACACACACACACACAAACACACACACACACACACACACACACACACAAAGACCCATCCAACTCCATCTCTGGGGAGTGGAAGTGACAGATAAGATAACCATACTTAGGGGGAGGTTTACAAAGGATCGCGGCGAGGTTCCCAGAGAAAGGAAAAACAAAGATGTTGGCGAGGTTTCTGCTTCGCCAGAGAGGGCATTGAGTTTTCTCGATGACAGTGTCTGCTCAGAGCCAGCATCCACAGGCAGCGGGGGAAGGCGAGGATGGAGGGTGCCAGTCGTGCTCTCACCAAGAACCTGGCTGGGCTTGTCAGCTAGCATCCCCAAATATCCCCTTTTAGCGCGCCGCAACAGTGAATGAAAGAATGGCAAAGTCAGACGAAGAGAGAGACAGACAGAGAGAGAGACAGACAGAGAGAGCAAGAGAGAGAAACAGACAGAGACAGAGTGTACGGTGTGCGAGGAAGAGCCGCTGAGCAGGGTTGGGGGGAGGACACGAGGATAGAGAAAGATTGCAGCCACGAAAGAGCACTGTGATAAAACCTGCGAATACGCAAGTAGGAAGTTAAGAGCCGCCGTTATGCAGCAGCATTAATTGGCCGAGACCCTTTCCCTAGGGATGGGGAGGAGCTTAGGACAATCCCCCATCGCGTAGGGTTATCATTATTTCTCCCGGCGACGTGAAGCGGTATAAGGAGAGGATTCTCTCTTCTTCAACTTTCTGCTATCCCCAACTCACATGCAGAAGCAGCGTCGTCTTCAAATCGGCTCCATGCATAGTAAAATTATGCTAAATCAAACTAGGGGGGCTTGTTTGCTGTCTCCAGCAGTTTCCAGTATTCGGGTTTAGATGCTCAGGATGTGAGAAAGGAGGATCAGGTTTAATTGGACTCTTCTGGTATTATCCTGGCACCTTGGGGTAGAAAGGAGGTGAGGAGGAAAAGAGGCCGATAACACCTGATAATGCAGCTAAAGTAATGTCTAATTCAGCATTAGCTAAACAGTTAAGAATATCAAGAGGGTGGCTGAATCTCATCTCCATCTATCTCTATTAAAGCTGCTGGTATTTGATGAAAGCAATAAAAGGACCTACTAGAGTAGTATTGATCGAGCAATAGCCAGCCATTATACAGACACTAATGAGATGGAATGCACTGAGTTTCAGTGATACATAAAGAAGGGAGGATTTGTGGTTCGAGTCTCGACAACTATGACTCGTGGCCTGCCGTGCTTGCTTAGGAAGAAATATGCAGTGAGCAGGGATATAAATTGGACTTCGGTGAATTTCTCAGGGGCCGCATGTAATCTGCACAACAGGAAGGAGCCTGTAGGATCCTGACTGGAACGACTGGGACCTTATATCAGGTCACCTCAAAGACCAGGGCAGTGAAACAAACACTCCTTTCGAGGAAAATCCCCTTTATCGGGACGCATGTTCCCCGCTGTAAACAGAACAATAGATCTTCTGTCAGCACTTTTGTCACATCCGATTTTATTACAAGGTTAGCTGAAATGTCAGGTGCTCTCTATGTGTCCTGGCATTCAGTTTTATGGCTACATCTCAGCCTGCGCAGAAAATGTCTCTTCCTCAGTGAGAGAAAGAGGGGAATGGTGCTTTAGCCGACTTTCCACCCAAAAGCACAAAAGTGGATTAGATTCAGTGATTAGAACAAATTTGAGATGATAGAGTATTTACAAAAGTTGTTTGGTCTGTGCTAACACACAAACGGGATGGATGGTTGCAGAGTCAAAGCCGCAATTACTACACTGCACCACTGTTGCAAAACAGTTTGGGTAGAAACACAATAAAACATTCAACAACACTTTGCTTATAGATTAGACTTTGCTGCTTAAGAATACAAATTACCACATGCAAGAGGTTGATATATAACACTATGTGCCAGGCATTGAAGACTGTTTCTGATCAGCAGAGATCTGCAGCTAACTTCATTGGTGGTGGCTTTCTATCAAAGAGATTTTTCAAAGGCTCCATCAACCGGTGAAGGTTTTGAGGGAAGGGTGGTGTATGTGATGAGCACGGAGCTGGCATCCTGCAGAGAAGGCTAATGGGGAAACTGTCAGAGGTTGCATTCATGCATAGCCCATATGATTACTGATACAAGGTGGGAAGAAGGAGGTTGTGTTAAATGAAAGTTGATAAGGAAAAATATGAAGTCTCTGGCTCCAGGCTGAAAACATCAATACCTATATTGCTGTAATCCGCAGCATGGTAGATTTTCATGGTGCCATAAAAGACAAGATTGAGTTACAGCGGCATGCCTCCCTCCCTTGATGATGCCTCTCATGTGTAGGTGGTGGGTAGAGGCAGGAGGCAGGAGGAGCATGCGTGCGAGGTTGTTGAGAGTCAAGGTTCCCCTGAGGGAGCGGGGGGTTGTTGGATGGTAATGTGAAAACGGGTGTAATTAATCTCCAGATGGGTGTGGGGGCGCTGAGCAGTGAGGCATCAGTGTCATACCTCAATCTGCTGAGGAGCTCTGTTCGGCCAACTACCCCACAACCCTATACAACCACCCTCACACCCCCCCACCCAACCTCTCCCTGCCCATGGCCCCTGGGGCCATCCTTCATTCTTATTTATGAGCGTCCATGCAGCAGCTCAACTCTGCTGTACCAACACTGCATCGATCCCTCAAGGTCAACAAGGAGCTCAGCTGCTGCCGGTTAGCTGTGTGCATGAACATCTAGAGAAGACAGGGGTGTGTGTGTGTGTGTGTGTGGGTGTGTGTGTGAAAAAGAGTGAGAGAGAGACTGTCGTGACTTCCAAGTGTATTTCATTCTGTCCATTTCAGGTGAGTGTGTGTATACCTCAGGGAAGCCATGCGGTAAAAAGAGATGGGGTACCCCCCCCCCACGCACACACACACACACACCTGACGTGACCCAGTAACTAGCTAGCTAGCTACTACCACAGTGTGTGGCTACTACTGCTGCGCAACATCATGTCATGAAAAGTGGAAACAGGAAAAACTTATGAAAGGACTTGGTCAGTGGACATTGAATCCCAGTATATCAGAGTGCTTAGTTGTCAGCCTGTGGTCTCACACATAAACTCTCTGTCCCCTGCTCTCCATGAGTGATTTAGTTTCAGTTGACATTGTATTGATGGCAGATGTTAGGCCTTGCGGATCTTTTATCGGTTTATCTGGTTGCCTTTTCACCATCCGTTAAGTGTAATTGGTCTTCTTGTACGTTTTTGTACAGTTATGGCTACAGACTCTCTCTCTCCACCTCCCCACACTCATATTTTGAGTGTAATTCATTGCCAAAAAGAAAAAAAAACTGTACAATAAACAAAAATTAAAGATGAGTTTGGGGTTACCCGGGTAGCCTAGTGGTCTATTTCGTTGCCTACCAAGACGGGGTTCACTAGATCAAATCCCTGCGTTACCTCCGGCTTGGTCGGGCGTCCCTACAAACACAATTAGCTGTGTCTGTGGGTGGGAAGCCGGATGTGGGTATGTGCCCTAGTCGCTGCACTAGCGCCTACTCTAGTCAGTCGGGGCGCCTGTTCGAGGGGGAGGAGGAACTGGGGGGGAGCATGATCCTCCCACGTGCTATGTCCCCCTGGCGAAACTCTTCACTGTCAGGTGAAAAGCGGCTGGTGACTCCACATATATCAGAGGAGGCATGTGGTAGTCTGCAGCACCCCCCCCCCCCCGGATCGGCAGAGGGGGTAGAGCAACAACCGAGACGGCTTGGAAGAGTGACATAATTGGCCAGATACAATTGGGGAGAAAAAGGGGGAAAAAAGATTTCAAGTCAAGTAGGTTTTATTTGTCCCCAGAAGGGCAATTGTTGTGTAGCAGTGGCAACATTTAAACACCTATAATTTACTGATATATATATATATTGAATTTGACTTATAGAATTATTTATTTTTTCAAATGTTGTATAAATATCACAATGATATCATTATTGTGAATTCTTTTTGGCCACAATAATTGTGTAGTGATAATCTGATATCGTGGCAGCCATACCCAGGACAAAATCCCCTTCCCCCCTCAGACCATGAGGAAAAGCCAAACAAGACCATTCAAAATAATCTTATGATTATTCCAACAGCGACATTGCATGGAAAACTGATTCTAAAACCCGATGAGACCAGAACGATTTAACATAACCTCGCTGGAAAAACCATACCTCACCATATTCAACAGCATGGTGTCTACGGTGAAACCTACAGATTTCTGGGTTCCACAATCTGCTAGGACCCAATCCAACATACACAATCATCAAAAAGGCCCAGCAGAGGATGTACTATCTCCGCCAGCTCAAGAAGTTCTACCTGCCTCAGGAACTGCTGATTCAGTTCTACACTGCAATAATCCAGTCTGTCCTCTGCACATCTATCACTACTGTCTGGTTTGGATCAGCCACCAAACAGTACAGGGACAGACTACAACAGACAGTTAGGTCTGCAGAGGAAATCATTGGTGCCAACCCGCCCTCCTTTCAGGACTTATACACCTCCAGACTCAGAAAACGGGCAGGCAACATCGCTGCAGACCCATCACACCCTGGTCACAACCTGTTCCAACTCCACCCCTCTGGCAGGCGCTACAGAACACTGTACCCCAAATCAGCCAGATATAAAAACAGTTTCTTTCCACGGGCTGTCATTCAAATGAATGCTTAACACTGTCAAACAAATCCAACCATTTTGTTTAAACTGTACTGTACATTGTACGTATACTGGTATGCTCTCTCATGTCCATCTACCTCAGGCATGTATGTAAGTAACCTGCTAACATCTAATATAGTCTCTGCACCATTACACTTTATCACCTCTTAGTTCACCTGTATAAGCCAATCCTTGTGTATATATCTGAAGATTGTTGTGTTGCAGTGTTGTTATTCTATGTTAAGTACACTGAGAGAGCCACGAAACCGGAGTCAAATTCCATGTATGTGCAGACCTACATGGCCAATAAACATGATTCTGATTCCGATTCTGAAAAGCAACCCATGGTAAAGGTAAAATACCCAGTCATTTAGTTTGTGGCTGATTTTAATGGAATTTAACGGTAGTTCCTTTATTGTTGTTACTGTAGCATAGGTGTACATTCTAACAAAGTCTACAGTGTCCCCCAGTGTTAATGCAGGGCTTGAACAATGACAGAGATGTACTTGAATCAGAGGACGGTTGCTTGGTTTGTGGAAGTGAGAACCGTTGCCTGGACAGAGCTATGACTTTCACCACTTCCAGTTCAAGCCTCTCCACTTCTTACGTCCTCGCTTTTCATATGACAGAACAACCCTTGAGCTTGTGACCCTTCTGTAATGCGAAATGACTAATTTTCCACAACTTTCTCCCTCTTGGGCTGCTGCAATCACATTCCTGTTTGGTACACGGTGACTTAGGCAACAAAGTTTTAATCGAGCTATGAGCAACGCAGTACAACGTCATCGCTCTTCTAATGTAACTCAGTGGCCCTTATGTGCAACTGAGTGACACAAGGTCAGGGGTGAGGTCGTCGGCATTGTACCCAGGCAAGGAGACACAAGCTCAGGGTCACAGATACTTCCTGGTCTCCCCTGGGGGGAGGCTGGGTGCCGGGTGAGTGAGTGACACAAAGTCCATGAAGCCCCTCTGGACTGTGGCACTACATCTCAGTCTTACTCATGTTGCTCAGGAACATCTCTGAAGATGAGTCACACCTGGCTTTCAGTGTCCCACAAATAACACTTCTAAGTTTCAATCTGTTCTCTCTCAGGGGACCAGCAGACATTTAAAGGTAGGGGAGGTTGTCCTTTCACCAAACATATCTTTCAGTCCCAATATAATAGGGTTTCTTGTCAATGGGAAGGGTGAAGCAGTTAAAAGAGAATGAGCATATATACCTTAAAAAGAAAAGAAAAGGCAATGGTCAGCAGTTCCAGCTATAATACACCTCAGGTATGACCATCCCCATGAGATCAAATAAGTAATGCTTTGTTCAGGGCAACCCAGAAATTAGAAATTTCTGAATTCTGTCGTCAAATCATATGGTTTACTCAGTGAAAAAAAATATGGATTATGTCAGATGCTGAGAAAGCTACTGCTATCTAGCTAACTGGCTAGCTAAAAAGGCGGCTGATAAGATACCGTAACAGTTAAATTTCACATATTGCTATAATGAATGCAAACCAAAAATGGTACTAACATGTAGCACATAATTACACATCCAAATATTCATTAAAATGTATACAAACTTTTTTTTTCATCATGAACTACAAATACCTTCTTACGTTAACATTACTGGTGCTTAAGTAGGATAAACTGGAGCTCTGAAACAATACCCAAATTTTTTTTTTGATGACCGTTCCGTCCATTTTTCCATAAGTTGGATCTCATCATTTACTGGCTCTAGTTGTCTTGAGCCCAGCATGACTTTGTATTTCACAATACAAGTCCGTTTTGTATCCTGGAGAATTTTTGCCTCCATTTCTGTACATGTTGCAGCGGTTTCGCATGTTTTAATTAGCTTGATTTATGATCCGTTTCGGTTGGTATTGATAGTCCAATACCCTGCCTTAAATCAAGTCATCAGTCTTCTGGCATATACGAATACAGTCGTTGTGAACTGTATTGTATAGAATCTGTGCAGTTTCTAATATCTATTTGCCTGTGTGCCCTTGCCTGTTGGTCTGAGAAGATGCTAGAAACAGATAAATTGTTTTTTGTTTTTGTTTTTTGTAATATGTTTCCATGTGCGAAATGTCCTCCGGTTGTGTCTGTGGACTCAGATGTTAAGGACTCTATCTCGGGCAGGGAAACGGGGCATGGTAGAATAAGAGGTAGATTGTTTCTTGTTTCTGTTGGACAAAGAAGTGAGAGCTACAAAAAAAAAAAACATGAGTAATGTGTGATTTGCGGTTTTCATTCCAAAACAATGTACATGTTAATTAAAACAAACCAGTAACCTGAAACATTCCAGCAAATTTCGAAGTCATGGGTGCATCTATTCTCAAAACAAAAGTCTTAAAATGACTTAGAACATTAATAGGAACCCATATTGCTCTTTACTTTCAGTGCAGCAGTATTAAAAGCAACACCATTGTGTCAGTTGCACGAGCAACAAGCATGGACAAAATATGCACAACGTCACACCAAGACCCAGGAAAAAACAACAGAAAGCTAATTTGTTTTGAAACTGCCACATATGCAGCAATTACTTGAATCATTCATATCATACTGCACATTTTTCGTCTCTATAAAAAGCATTCATCCTGTGATATATGCACAAGACATGTCACAAAGGCTCTTAAAAATGTTTTAGTTCCCTCATTAAGCTGATATGGTTTGCCATGGTGGCCCAGAGAAAACCTAGCTCATTTATGCCATTCTGTAAATTGCATTATTTTCCTGATTCCCAATAGATGAAGATAATGAAAAATGCATGCCTGAAACAAACACGTGAGGGAAATCATAGCCTCCATTCTTTCTCCAGAAAGAATGCAGTGGCAATGGCCCATGAAAAGGCCTTGCCATTGCCCATTAACAACAGCGGCATGCAAATGATATCGTCTCTGCTTTAATTCTATTTGCACTGGGAGAGCTATCGAGCAGGCACACGTGAATGCCATTAGGGTAGTGCTCATAAGACACAGCCATATGGATGACAGTTCGCTTCAGAGAGAATCGATTGAAGACAAGTGTGAAGTGAGCAAGACTCCCATTTAACTCCCATTTAAAGTAGATGGATGAGGAAAGAGAATGAATCCCTGCCACAGCGAGGGTGACTGATCCCTTTCATCACTGGATGCCATTCCGGGCAGAGAAGCTGGAAAATGTGGCCACATCATACTGACACGTGCGGTTCTCTCTGTTTGTGTGGCCATGCATCTAAGTGTTTATCAGTGCTTGCTCTTGAACCCCCCCTCCTTTCCCCCCCCCAATGAAATTTTGGCCAATTACCCAACTTTTCCGAGCCGTCCCGGTCGCTGCTCCACCCCCTCTGCCAATCTGGGCAGGGCTGCAGACTACCACATGCTTCCTGCGATACATGTGGAGTCGCCAGCCGCTTCTTCTCACCTAACAGTGAGGAGTTTTGCCAGGGGGACGTAGTGCGTGGGAGGATCACACTATTCCTCCCAGTTCCCCCCCCCCCCGAACAGGCGCCCCAACTGACCAGAGGAGGCGCTAGTGCAGTGATCAGGATACATACCCACATCCATCTTCCCATCCGTAGACACGGCCAATTGTGTCTGCAGGGACGCCCGACCAAGCCGGAGGTAACACGGGGATTCAAACCGGCAAGCCCCGTGTTGGTAAGCAACGGAATAGACTGCTATGCTACCTGGATGCCATGGGAAAACTATTGATATAAACTATTGACATACATTTTGAACTTTTGAACTGTTGAGTTAGGGTGTGCAATCTTCTCCTTGCGTATGGAGGATAAGCAAAGCTTGACTGTTTTCTCTTTAGCCTGTAATGTTAGGCATATTTATTCAGGCAAATACAGCAGGTCTTACCTCTCTACTACCGACTCATACAACACACACTGTCGCACACTGAGAACATGGCGACATCACATCCAAATGGACCATAATACAATGAGTAAGGGTGCCATCAAATAACAACACTTAACATGAACTAACCACATCTATATCTAACCAGTCATATTCACTTTAATTTTATTGACTGAGTTTTATTCTCTGCATTGTACTCCATTGTATACCTTAGAGGATTCCTTTACTGAACAATACATAACAGTCAAATGGCTCAATATGGTTCATTTTATCTCCCTGTGCCAGTTTTTGATGATAGTATATCTCCAGACTGAGGACTGCCATTCAGAAGTTTATAATCAACAAAAATAAAAACTGAAAAAACCAATGTGATTTTCTAGAATTGTGCCTCTTGTGTGTGTCTCCTGTGTGATTCTGCATTGCCCTCTGCTTCATTCAGTGAGGACCATTTGCAAAGACCTTGAGGGGAGACGTTTTGCATCCTCCACACCATATCCTGCGTTATACATGACTCCGTCCATTCCAGCCATGCATGCGGATGATAGGCAGATATAGTGTCCGTCCCTGCGTGCATCGAGTTACACCATTGTCATCTCTCAGCACTATCTGAACAGATCACTATGTGCTATACACTATGTGAAAACAAAACTAATATGGCCGTCCAACTGCATAATGAGAAGGCCAGCCCCAGAGGTTGAAAAGCGCTTTGTGGGGGAAATTGAAGAATGCTGAGAATAAATGTTTGCTGCTCTATAGGATGTGCTGGCCACAGTGTGCTGTGTTGGTGAATAAATGATGAAGAGGAAGAAGGCCCTGTCCTGCTGAGCTTGTCAGCTTTAAACAGCTCTGTGTGTGTGTGTGTGTGTGTGTTTGTGTGTGGGTGTGGGTGCATTTGTCAGGGTGAAATGCCAAACCAAGAGGACAGTTGGCCCATTTTGGATTATATGTACATATTTTTCAATGGTATTTTTGAAAACTTTGTCATACATGTATGAAAATAGCTGGAGTCAGTTTCACACTTGCGAAGACTAAACATTTCCATACCAACTTGGGACTCACCCATTCACTGTACCAGAAATAAGTCTCTCAGACATAAGGATCTGATCCATTTCTCCCAACTGTCTTGTCTCTCAACTATGGACCATTAGTGAGAGAGAGAGACAGACAGACAGACAGACACAGAGACAGAGTGAGAGAGAGAGAGAGAGAGAGAGAGAGAGAGAGAGAGAGAGAGAGAGAGAGAGAGAGAGAGAGAGAGAGAGAGAGAGAGAGAGAGAGAGAGAGAGAGAGAGAGAGAGAGAGAGAGAGAGAGCGAGAGAGAGAGAGAGAGAGAGAGAGAGAGAGAGAGAGAGAGAGAGAGAAAGTGTGTGTGTGTGTGTGTGTGTGTGTGTGTGTGTGTGTGTGTGTGTGTGTGTGTGTGTGTGTGTGTTACCAAAACAGAAAAGTCTCAAGTCTTATTCTGTGAGAACTAAAGAGCCATACAACATAGTAAGCAGTATGCAATGACTGGACAATGGATGGACTGGAAAATGGATCATGCATGGAGTATGACAAAGCATATATTGAAATATTGAATTTCGATTGACATATCTAAAAAGCAGGGCTCAAGATAAATCAATTGTTCCCCAGATGATAATGTAGAGGGATTTTGCTGGCTTGTCATAAATATGAGGTCATTTAGAGTTATGCCTCAGTATCTGCTATTCCCTCCAGGGTTTAATTACTGAAGACTATGTTAGAGCCTGTCCTTCCTAGTGGCTATGTATTTACTTGCAGGTGTCGTGTGAGTGTGTGTGTGTGCGCACATGTGCCTTGTGTGTCTGTGGGTTGGATGCACATGTTGTTGACTCGCTGCTAGTCTGCCATCGTAACTTTTCAAGTGCCTGTGAGACTCCAGTCTTGGTCCGAGCCACTTAGGCCCTGAAATTTACAACCCAAGTCTCTGAAAAGCTCTTTACTGTATGCCCCAGGTTCAATAATATGACAGTCTTCTCCAGAAGAACTGGAAATAACAATTCATCAGATGGATAGAGCAGAAACTAAACATGGTGACCATCCCTGAACCGGGGGGGGGGGCATAAGAGTACATCTGTCGCCATCTTACAATGCTATTCCCCAATCCTCTATGAATGGTACACATGGCCATTGTAACTCTAGTTAATGGTCACTGCAATTTGCATATGAAACTGATTGTTGTTTTTAGTCGTTATGCCACTGTATTGTTTATAAGGGTGGGGATACCTGTAGTCAATTTAGACTGAAGAGGTCACTTAGATGAGAGCTGAAACCCATCTGTCAATAAACGCTGTGTCCAGACGAACTGATTCAACTTTCTGTGATTCCTTACCTGGATTACTGAGCATGCATAAAGACTCTAAACATGGTGGCATGTTATCATCTCCACTGGGGTTCACTCCCTTGCTCCCTCTTCAGAAGGAAAAAACAAAAAAGCAAAGATGGCTGGGACTCGAGGACAACATCTCTGTCTGAGTGGTGAGGCTGGTGTCATTTGTTTTATTTCAATGACTCGGGCATCTTTGTCAGGGCATGACACAAAGCTAACGTACAAATCCTAGAAACACCACAGCCATGTGAAAAATGAAATACATACAGAACACAGAACAGCACGCAGTGTTGACTTCAGGGTCATGTGCATGAAGAAAGCTGATGTTTTGATGACTGCTGTCGGGTGTGTGTGTGTGTGTGTGTGTGTGTGGTGGGGGGGGATAATATAAAGAAAGCTATCAGGAAAGTGGTCACACCTACAATGTGGTACAAGGACAAATATACGCATGTAGGCAAACACAGAGCATGAGTTGCAACTTTTTTACCTACTTTTGGAAAATATAAAGTAATTGTCATGTGAATGTAAAGCCCCTCGAGAATGAAACTTGGATTTAGGGCTACATAAAAGCTTGAGTTGACTTTACACACATTGACACAAAGCACACACGCACAAAGCATAAGAGAATGGACAGAGACAAAAACAAACTGGTGTACGTGTGCAGGCTATACGGTATATCTCTGTGTGAGAGTGCACACACGAGATGTACAGTATTGTGATGATTCCCTGAAGTGTCACCTGCGATTCTCTGCAGCATTAACCCTTCCTGCAGCAGGTGCCATCAGACCACTGCCTTCGCCCATCCTCCTCTGTTCTCCCCCACTCTTCTCCTTCACCATGGTGGTTAGCATCCAAAATGTTGCATTACCGCCTAATGCTGGATTCAAAATAAGACTTAATTCTCCTATCTAATCTAATTTATTAGGGAAAAAATAAAAGAAAGTTCTTGCCCATCCCTCACCCCATTCTCTAATATAACTTCTCAGTCTAGGCTCTGAGAGGGCCCTGAAAGCCTCTCTCAACAGCCCCTGCACTTCCTCTCCTGTACTTCCCACAATATCCAAAATTTGTATCGCTGCATCAACATCTATCTCTATCCTCTCTGATTTCCTTTCCGCCTCAGCGGCACAGTTAATCACCATGGCCAGAAATGCTAAGAACTTAATCTTGTCCTTACAAAAACAATATCATCATGCTTCCTACCTGATTTGTTCTCCCTTACTTCTTGAATATTTTCTTTCCTAGCCGCTTCCTTGTGGCTTAGCGTCCTCTTAGACTTGATCCTCTTGACTTCCATCGCTTTCTTTGTCCGTGACAGATCTTGTTTTACTCCTTTCTCCATCATCCATCCTGAACATTCTATGATTGTCAACAACTCTGTTCATTCTTTAAATCTGCTGGCATTGACCACATACGGTACTCCATCAACAACACCTTTTACTGGAACTCTTCTATTAAGTGGGAAACATGACACTTGGTGACCATCTGTATCTCAGATATCTCCAACGCCTTCCTCAGTTGTGCCAACAACAATCAATCCGCTTCTTTTAACATCAACTAAATTGACATCGCAAAGTTTGTCTTTAACCCAAGGCGGCACAGTGGCCCAGTGGTTAGCGCTGTCACCTCACAGAAAGAAGGTCCTGGGTTTGAACCCTGGGGTTGTCCAATCTTAGGGGTCATCCCAGGTCGTCCTCTGTGTGGAGTTTGCATGTTCTCCCCGTATCTGCGGTGGGTTTTCTCTGGATGCTCCGGTTTCCCCCACCATGCATGTTAGGGTTTATACTCCTGTCTGTGCCCCTGACCAAGACAATGGAAAAAGACCTGGGGTTGGTCCCTGGGCGTAGCATGAAGGTGGCAGCCCACTGCTCTTAGCTACACAGATCACAGCTAGGATGGGTTAATTTGCAGTAAATGAATTCCCCCAAGGGGATTAATAAAGGAAACTTGATTGATTGATTAATTAATTAATTAATAACTTGCAACTTCGCATTTGTCCG